>NW_028318241.1:600000-887500 GCF_062004578.1 Staurois parvus
TTGTAAACGGAAAGGATACTGTTTGCAGGAATAGAAAAATGCGCTAGCCACTTGTTGACAAATTTGCCTTTTAAAGAATGTGTACTATTAACCTGTTCAATGCTAAATAAACTGTATTTTTCCCATCTGTGTTCTTTATTCTCATGGAAGTGGAGAATAATGCCCACAAAAGATTCTATAACTGGACATTATGCTAAGAATTTGTTCCTTAGTCACATGTTGTCCTATTAAGTACCTGAATAGAACGCCCTCACAGGGGCAGGAAATGGGGAGAGAATAAATTCCTGCTGTTTTGTGTTATGGCTGCAAGTTACATCTACTTATAGATATGAGATGATAGTTGCCCAGTTTTAATTGGACCTGCTCATGAGCTATAGATGCCTGTACACAAAGCTGGTTTTGGAAAAAAGTCAATCCCTGGGCAAAAATTAAAGTGGGGCACCATACGCTGACATTTTGTACTGTGGGTCAGGATGTCTCAACAAAAGGGGAACCTAAAGCAAATATAAAGAGGGAGAGGTCTTTAGTATGTTCAGTCAAATATGGGACAGGCAAGATGTGACTGGCTGCTGTACCCAAAAAGAGGGCAGATGACAAGTCAGCAGTATTGCCTGTGTTCTCCCTGCAGCTGATCTTCCCCCATTACTGACTTACCATGCTTTACTCTGCACTGTTTTTGGGTAAACCATCTTAGTAGAGGCAGGGATTTTTCTTTAGCAAGAAGAACAATGAGCAGCACCATAATGACAGCCCCAAATCTCACTCCAAATTCCCTGAGACCAGCAGTCAGAGACAGCAGAGCCTTAGATGATCTCAAAGCAAACGTACATATTCACCAGCACACCAAGGATCTCCAACATGGTCCAAAAAAGGTATTTATTCCAAAAAGATCGCATCTCAAAAGAAAGTGCAATGTATCGGAGCCGCGCAGGACCCCTTCGCCAGGCATGTGATGATCTCACACTGTAGATATACTACTCTCTACAAGGACAGAGAACACAAGTTCCTAAACACATTACAAGCAGACTGTTGTTTTTCAGGAGGCATTTCAGACTAAATGCACATCTTCATGGTACTGCTTAGGCACGGTTGGCATTTCTCCATGTATGCTATAACATAGCAAGGAGTTGTGATTAAATATACATGTACATGCCAACAGAATACCAACAGTACCAAAGCAGCAATACAACACATCCTGTAATTAGTACAAATATATCAACCAGAGACAGTTCTCTATTGAATAAAAAGGAAGTAGGGTGGTTTAAAAAGAAGTGGGCAGCACAGTGGCTAAATGGTTAGCATTTCCGCCTGGCAATACTGGGATCGCTGGTTCGAATCCAAACCATGGCACCACCTGCCTGGAGTTTGCATGTTCTCCCTGTGCCTGTGTGGGTTTCCCCCGGGTACTCCAGTTTCCTCCTACACTCCAAAGACATGCTGGTAGGTTAATTGGCTCCTGTCTAAATTGGCCCTAGTATGTGTATGTATGAATGTAAGTTAGGGACCTTAGACTGTATGCCCCTTGAGGGTAAGGGACTGATGCAAATGTACAATATATATGTAAAGCGCTGTGTAAATTGATGGTGCTATATAAGTACCTGAAATAAATAAATAGTGTACTTCAGCAATCAACAGCATATGCTATGTCCCCTCATATTCAAAAGCATAGTAACTCCTTAGTATGCAAAAGTACTTGCTGTAGCAGATAATAGGGTCCTTCAGGTTAGTGAGAGTCAATACAGAGAGTTGTGGCCTGCAAATCATCAACTGCCACATCACACTGAGCATTGGGTGTGGCTTAACGGGTATAATTAAATAGAACCTAAGCCTGCTTTCTTTATATACTGCACACAGACAATACATGTAGTACTTGAATCCACAAAATAATCCCTAAAGAAATAATTCCAGATATATATATTTTGCATACACCATTTAAAATATACCAATGTAACCATGGGGTTAATTTACTAAAACTGCAGAGTACAAAATCTGGTACAGATGTGCATGGTAGACAATCAGCTTCTAACTTCAGCTTGTTCAATTAAGTGTCGACAAAAAAAAAAACTGAAAGCTGATAGGTTTCTATGCAGAGCTGCAACAGATTTTGTACTCTCCCATTTTAGTAAATCAACCCCTGTATGAATGCTATACCTACCTGGCCAACACCCCTGGAAGCTGGAAAGCACTGACGTAGACAACGCTACTCCAGTGATCTCCACTTGCTTTCAGGTCCTGTGCTGACCAGCCAGCCTGATGCACACAGGAGGTCAACTTTTCAACATGGGCACCATTCAGAGAATGCTTTGCTTTTTTCTGAATAAATGCAAAGCATTCTCTAATTGGATGAGATAGGAAGGCAGGGTGATGATGCCACACCCTCCACCAGTAGTGAACCTGGTCCTGCTGTGAGCACTATTCCACAGAACAGACAAACAAGGAAAATCAGTTGCCAGTCTCATCACTCTAGTTGGTCTCTGAGCAGGCCCAGACTGGGAAAAAAAATAGACCTGGGCATTTTGTACTGAACAGCCCCAAGCCTGGGGACCCTTTCCTCGGAGCCCAATGGCAAAACATCAGGGCCGATGCGACCCTGCTAGTTCCGCCACCAGTGTCAGTAGGTTTTTATGTTTATTTGATTTTTTTTTAATTTTACAATTTTATATTTTATTATTTTTTTTTATTTTTTGTAGGAGAGAAAGAAAAAGAAAGAATGAGAAATAGAGAAAGAAAGAAAGAAAGAAAGAAAGAAAGAAAGAAAGAAGAGGGGAGAGAAGACACAAGGCTGGCGGGGAGTGTGGGGCAGACACAGGAGGAGAGGGCGGGAGGAAGAACCAGATTTCCAGAACCAGATTTCTCTCTCCTCTCCCATCTGCAGTGGGCGGGGAACTGTCAGCACTGGGGACAGAAAATGCTGACAGATGCTCTGCAGGGAGGGGGAAACCCAGCAGCAGCACTGCAGGAGATGAGGGGAGGGGGGCAGCCGCGGGGAGAGCGTACCAGAGCCCGCAGCATGCAGGAGATGGATAGGAGGGGCAGCCGGGTGGCACATGGAGAAAAGGAGAAATGCACAGCCCAGTTCCTATATGTGCGGCCCGGCCGCCCCTCCTATCCAGGCAGCCCCGGTCCTCCGGGCAAATGCCCGGTGTGCCCTATGGCCAGTCTGGGCCTGTCTCTGAGTCTATGGCAGTCCCACCAGCAAAAAGTCCCCCGTTTGAGCTCGAGACCCAAAGCAATTCCAGGCGGTCATCTTCTTAAAAGCTAGGAACAGCTGCTGACTCCCACTGGAACAAATATACAGTCTGACCCAGATCACAGCCACAATCTCTCACAGGATCAGCTGCAGGCTCTCACTGGATCCAACACAAGGGTGCATATCAGCAGGCTTTTGTTCAGTTTAAGCACATTTTGTATTCTCACTTCAAGCAGGTCAAATATAAGTCAGAAGATGGTCAACTGCACCTGTTAATGAAGTCTGAATGCTTCTAGAAGCATCTCAAACTGATGCCATTGACATAAGCCCTAACCCATCAACACTGGCCCTTAAACACTTTCACCTGCTTTAAATGTAATGATGACAGCAGTGTACAATGTAAAATAGCCTGATCTCACAGTCTCTTGCTGATTTCAGGCACACAGAGGATTATTGGAACCTAACATGAAGGTAAAATATCATCGCTATTAGTAGTTACAATGCATTTACTAATGTATGTATAAATACATCAGCTGACTACAGAGACTATAGAGTCTTTATATGAGTATTTGACCATCGTTCTTCTTTTGTTTTGAGAAGTTTTGTTGTCAGATAATAATTACAATTTTTTTTCATTCTGGTCCACTGCATTGTACCGTGATGATGTATCAGTACCAGTAACAGCCCGACAGAAGCTCTGACACCTTTAAATATATGTGTGATGAGATTGTACAACAGAGTTCTAAGTCCTAGATGGGCATATTTTAATATTTCTTTTTTTAATAACATGTTTAATTCATGAAACTCATTATAAGAAAAAATATATTCTGCTAAAGCCGGGAGAGATGTAATGATGTCTCAACAAACCATCAGTGATGATAATATAAGAAACAGCGTGAAAGTAAGCAATGGGAAATGAAAATATTTGCCTGGAGAATGCAACCTGTGCCATGTGCCGCACGGAACACCAGTGTTACAACATGTTTGTGTTATCCATGCCTAGAAAACATCTCATTCCTGAGCTTCTGTGCCTTGCAGGATCTTTAATTCACACTGAATTTCTAACAATGTCACAGTTACATGAAGGGTAGAATATGCACAGCTCTTATATATTTTCTTCCTATTTTTTTATGTGGATAATATTACTTTTTTCATAATTGATGTAACAGATAATTGTATAGTTACTCCCAGATTTGTATTTATAGAAAGACTGGGCTCTAGGGTAGCAAGCTTTTATGGGCAAGGGGCAGCAGACCGATCCTTGTATTATTAACTCACGATATTTCATCTGCAAGTGTTCAGAGATTAAAAAAAAAAAAAAGGAACATCACATCATATCCCATATAGAACATACTTATATTAAAAGAGGTTCATAAATATCTTGTTGCAGTAGGGACAGGGTAATAAAAGTGGCTAAAGGGGCACATAAATGAAAACCTGCCCTAGTTATTATATAACATTGTCCTGCGTGGGCAAGATTAAAGAGCTCACAGAACGTCAGAAAATTTTCTTTACAGATGCATTATCTTAGCTCTGCAGTTTGACTATCTAAGAAAAAGAAGCCAATGAAGCCTTACCATTGACTGATTGACTGATCCTGCTTTAGTTAGCAACAGTTGGGCTGGGTGCACCAACCAACTCACTGGGGTTGATTTACTAAAGGCAAATAAACTGGGCACTTTGCAAGTGCAATTGCTCCAGAGTTTAGTAAATGTGGTAAAACTCTGCTGACTTCCATCATTCAATCATGTGCATGCAAAAATGAAGCTTTTTTTAATTTCCCTTGCTTGTGACTGGGTATCCATTTTCAAGTAAAGCTTTGCCTCATTTACTAAACTCTGGAGCAAATTGTCTTTTTTTGCCTTTAGTAAATCAACTCCTCTGAATTGCATAGCTCCCAACTGTCACTGATTTGGAAGGACTGTCCCTGTTTTGGAACAAAGTCCCTCTGTCCACCTTGTATCTCATTTAGGCCTGATGTTCGCACTATCAGGGCTTTGCCATGTTAAACCTTTAATTCTAAACTGTTGTATTTGTAAATTTTAAAAGCAAGTATAATAGAATATTAGTGGTTTAAAAAGTACCGTATATACTCGAGTATAAGCCGAGTTTTTCAGCACATTTGTTGTGCTGAAAAACGGCCCCCTCGGCTTATACTCGAGTCAACGTCTCCAGGTGTGGGCGGGATGACATGCCGTCCCTGTCATCTGGACACACCCCCGGGATCAATCCTCACCGGTGATTGGCCGCCGGAACTGTAGCTTAGGAGAGGCACACAGGCGCCCAATCACCGGCGAGGAGGTGGAGCTTGGAGAGGAGGAGCCGAGCGGCACCGCGAAGATCGAGCGAGTGAAGAGGAGGAGAGCGGCCGGAGAAAGAAGACATCTGACCGGTAAGTGCGTACCATGGGAGAGGGAGGGAGCGAGCGAGCCCAGGCTGGAGCAGGGGTCAGCAAGGTAAGTATCATTGGTGTCAGTGGGAGGAATAGTGCCCAATCACCAGTGCACACAGGTGCCCAATCACCGGCGAGGAGGTAGAGCTTGGAGAGGAGGAGCCGAGCGGCACCGCGAAGATCGAGCGAGTGAAGAGGAGGAGAGCGGCCGGAGAAAGAAGACATCTGACCGGTAAGTGTGTACCATGGGAGAGGGAGGGAGCGAGCGAGCCCAGGCTGGAGCAGGACTCAGCAAGGTAAGTATCATTGGTGTCAGTGGGAGGAATAGTGCCCAATCATTGGTGTCACTAATACCAACGATGGGGCACTATTCCTCCCCCCACTGACACCAACGATGGGGCACTATTCCTCCCCCCACTGACACCAACGATGGAGCACTATTCCTCCCCCCACTGACACCAATGATGGGGCACTATTCCTCCCCCCACTGACACCAACGATGGGGCACTATTCCTCCCCCCACTGACACCACCGGCTTATACTCGAGTCAATAGTTTTTCCCAGTTTTTTGTGGTAAAATTAGGTACCTCGGCTTATATTCGGGTCGGCTTATACTCGAGTATATACGGTACTTTTTAAGATGGTTCTAATTAATTATGTTTATGTATTAATTCTCCATGTAAGGAAGATGTAGCAGGGGTGTGTCCTTGGCCTACATACTCTTTGCTAATAGGTGTCCCAGAAAGTTGGGAGGCATAGCATTGTGCCAGAATAATTTATAGGTACAGAATGACCAGTCAGGGGGTAATGATGATGAAGCATACTCATCACCTCTCCATCAGGGTGCACATTAAGGCTGCTTTCACATTGAGGAGTTTTTCAAGCGCTTTTGTGATTAAAAAAGCGCCTGAAAAGCTCACGAAAACTGCTTCCCTATGTATGTGAATGTATATCTATGAATGTTTTCACACTGAGGTGTTACGCTTGTGGTGCGGTGTAAAAACTCCTGCTTGCAGCATCTTTGGGATATGTTTGGGGAGTCAAAAAAACGCTCCAAAAACGCCTCTTCCCATTGAAATCAATTGAAGACGCCAAAAAAAAACCACCTGAAAAATGCCTATGAGAAGTGGTTTTGGTGCAGTTTTAAGACACGTGTCAATTAAAAAATGCGGCAAAAACATGGTAAAGTAAAGTGAAAGTAGCCTAAGGTTCATGCACCCACCCTTTGTTGTCTTTGCACTCACAGCAATGAATAGCACCCTCCCTATTCCTTCTAGGAGACAAGACCTCACTTCCCTGCCCTCGTACCAGTACTCAGAATCTCCTCGTATCTGGTATCTGTATCTGTTCTTATGGGCCACTTGGTGGCCGAGGTGACCATACTTAAACATGCCTTGTGCATTTTTCCTGTCTTCCAAAAACTGATTGATTCACTACTCATAACACATCAGTCTTTGGTGAAATAAAGGGTTACTTACATAGAATAGCTAACCCCAAAATGTACCTAAACTTGCAGTTTTCAAATGCTTTTAGATGCTTTCAGGCACGTCCATCATTTTTGGTATTCATTCATTTCATTGGACAGAATATTAACTTATGAATGAATGAATGCACAAGTGCTAAACAAACCTAGAACTTAAGCACATTTAGATGTGTTTATGCGCATTTAATGAAGCCCGGAGGTTTTTTGCAGCAAAACGCTCCCCACCTTGAGGTCGCTGGACCTGGGGTTTTTGTTCTACTTTTAAGGCTACGTTCACACTAGCCTTGTTTTCAAGCGACAGAAAGGCGTTTGGGAAGCGTTTTTACCGCTTCCCAAATGCCTCGGACAATTCTGCCCATTGCAGCACATGGTGCTGTTCTAACAGGAGCGGTAGGGTTTCGGGACGGCAAAACGGACGCCTCTGGTCGAGCAGGAGGCGTTGAAGCCTCCTATTCTAGTCTATGGTGCCGCTCGGCCGGCCGGCTTTTGCGGAGCGGTAACACCATACAAACTTCATTATAAGCATTTGTGGGGCGTTTTTAACGCTCGGCAAATGCCTAGCAACCGCCGCTGAACCACGCATGCGACGTTTGCGGAGTGTTTGCCGAGCGTTAAAGAACGCTCCGCAAACGCCGGACCAACACTTGCCAAATGCTATAGGGGCATTTGGCAAGAGTTGGTAAAACAGTCAAGTGTGAAAGAGCCCTAAATGCCTCTGCCTATAAACACCTATGTGTGCATGGACAAACAGTATAGGCTAACATAGAAGGGCATATAGAGGCAGGAAAAAAAAACAAATACCCTTAAAATAACAGTTTTTGACACCTAGTGTTCATGAGGCCTAAATAATTCAGCTACTGATTAGGCTCTTCACCTATGGCACCTGGCACCCAATTTAGAAAGTGAGCTTTGACAGCAATGCATCTACAGCTGGTCTTTCCTTGCTTTTATGTTGGTGGCTGCTAGGAATGCTGTAATTAAACCTATATGCTGAAGAGAAAGGTAATGTGCTGCTGGACTAAATATACCAAATGATTTGTGACAGGAAAAATCCCATATAGCAGGAAAAAATGAGCAGCTGGGTCCCCTATGTCTCCTATGACTCTTGCAGCTGCCTCAACTTAGGCCTAATAAAGTAAGGTTGAAAGAAAGGAAATCCAAGCTACTGGGGCGATGAAATACTGGGAAAACTTTAATTTGCCAGTTGTAAATCTGTAAGCTCCAGAATTCTGGAAAGCTCCTTCAGGTGCAATATGTTGATTTGTTTGCTAGCTGTATACCATAGCCCTCATTTGTATTTATTGGACCGTTCTTCCTGATGTCCTAGTGGCAATAAAGAGAACCTGTTTTGTCAATGGTGGTTGTTTTAAGTCTGTGAACAAGACTGATCCATACTTGCACTGTAGAGAAGAAGGAGGGACCAAAGTGCTGAGTGTGCAACTCTGTGGAGCAAGGTTCGTTGCACTCAGTTGACTCATGTGGGGACAGGCTGATATTTGTCTACCTGAGATCGCTACCTGTCTATGACCAGCCTATCTTAAAGGTGAATTCCAAGTATACATATTTTTGCATTGTTACATTCCTCCAGCTTGGAGCATATTAAAATAGAACCAAAGGCATGTAATGTAAGGGGGGGGGGGGGGGGGTGATGTTCTTCTGGACTACGCACTGGCCTAGACACTGTGGGCAGGGTCACTTGCTCTGCCCATGAAGTACTTTTGCTGTACTGCACTTATCAATGCCCAGGACAAGGCGGGACTGGTTTCAGGGAAATTCAACCTTAGGGCTGGCCTTCAACTTAGAGATAGTTGTACACTGAGTGAATAAACTGGACTCCAGTTAACTCTCTGGTCCTGTGTCAATGCATACCTTGACTGTACCTCACTCCCTGTGACAGAATGGGATCCCACCGTGCACCTAGGAAGGACCATGCATGCACTTTGATGCCATTCTGCTCCTGTTGCTATGGGAAACAGACCACTAGGGGAGGGAATCCCAGAGGCAACCCCCTCGCTACCAGAGTATGCCTTCCATGGCACAGGTCCACGCTTCACGATAAGCTGTTTATAATGGTTCTAGATCTCCATTACCTTTGGCAACTACTTTCTTTAACTCTGTACCATATTAACTCTTGTAGAGCTTTCTTCATACCCCAATTTGCTTCACTGACCCAGCTGTAGGTGATACGTATAGTGCCGGTTACTTTCATACACCTCTTAAATATCTATAGACCAGATAAGACGATCTTTCGAGGCTTTGCTAGAAGCTTAGCTTAACAGTTACAACAGAGCAAGACGTCCTTCCCCTAACTGAACTCGGCTCTAAATGTGGCGGCCCCAGCCTACCTGCACAGGTAGAGTTCATATAGGCAAAGTGCTTCATGGTGATGTCCATAAAGCTGGTATTCCAATGAGTCAGCATCTCCTAATGGGCTTGGTTAAGGTTCTCAGCTCTCTTAGGCTAGCAGGGTAAAGGAAGCTGTCTGGGAATCCAGCATCTTTTATAATTGCACAGAGTTGGTGGGTTGGACCCAAAAAAAGTCAGAGAATTCCTCCGTGAACGGCAGCAAAAGATATCCCCCTTGGTTGGGGCAGCCATGCTAGCTAACTACAATAGGCAACCTGCATGCAGGTATTTAACTAAAGATTGCAAGCTGGCAGAGTAATATCGCAGAAGAGACATACAATGTCTCTTGTGCAATATAATACACCTACCTGCCTGCTCACAATCTTCTGCAATATCTCTGCATATGCAGCTCAGCTTACATCTCCGGCATGGTCCCAGTATGCTGGGATGATTGAATCCTGAGCAGGGATTTTATTTCTCAGAGAAAAGGTGCAGGAACCACCTCTGCCAAGCCTTACACTTGTTTCCGCCCCCAAACTTAGCCCTAGAACCGCCCCTTGTCTCCACCCCTACACACCTCCTAGCATTGCCCCTTTAGAGGACAGAGAACCATGTAAAATGTGGGGGGGGGCTATACAAGTAATTTGTGTGGAATTTATTAATAAAAACCAATTCAGTCAAATGTACAAAAAAATAGAACTATTCAGCAATATTACAAGAGGATTTCACCATTCTTGTCATATATATCTTCTCAGCCTCTCACCTTGCTTCTCACATCAGAGATATCTCCCATATCCAGTAAAGAGACAGCCCAATCTTGCAAAGAGACATCCCCCATATCCAGGAAAGAGACATCCCCCATATTCAGCAAGAGACATCCCCATATCCAACAAGAGACAGCCCATATTCAGCAAAAAGACATCCCCATATTCAGCAAAGGGACATCCCCAATATCCAGAAAAAGATACCCCCATATCCAGCAAAGACACAGCCAACTCCAGCAAAGAGACATCCCCATATCCAGCAAAGGGACAGCCTTCATTTCCAGCAAAGGGAAACCCCTCATATCCAGCAAGTGACATCCCCATGCAGCACAGAGACATCCTCCATATCCAGTAAGAGACATACCACATATCCATCAAAGAGACAGTCGAATCCAGCAAAGAGACATCCCCATATCCAGCATAAAGACATCCATCATATTTAGCAAAGAGTCATCTTCATATCCAGCAAGAGACATCCCCCATATCCAGCAAAAAGACATCCCCCATGTTCAGCAAGAGAAATCCATATCCAGCAAAAAGACAGCCCAATTCAGCAAAGAGACATCCCCATATCCAGCAAAGGGACATCTCCTATATCCAGCAAGAGACATCCCCCATATGCAGCAAGAGAAATCCCCATATCCAGCAAAGAAACAGCCCAATCTAGTAACGAGACAGCCCAATCCAGCAAAAAGAAAGCCTTATCCAGCAAAAGGACATCCCCATATCCAGCAAAAGACATCCCCATATCTAGCAAAGAGACAGCCCCATCCAGTAAACAGACAGCCCAATCCAGCAAAGATACATTCCCTGTATCCAGCAAAGAGACATCCCCATCCAGCAAAGAGGCGGCCGAATCCAGAAAAGAGACAGCCAAATCCAGCAAATAGACATCCCCATCCAGCAAAGGGATAGTCCCTTCCAGCAAAAAAAGTCCCAATCCAGCAAAAGAGATATTCAGCAAATGGACATATTCAGCAAAGGGACATCCCCAGCCAGCAAAGAGACATCCCCATCCAAAAAAAAGATATCCCCATACCCAGCAAAGAGACAGCCCAATCCAGTAAAGAGACATTCCAATCCAGCAAGGAGGCAGTCCCATTTCCAGCAAAGAGACATCTTCATCCAGCAAAGGGACATCCCCATATCTAGCAAAGAGACAGCCTCATCCAGCAAATAGACATCCCCATATCCAGCAAAGAGACATCCCCATTCAGCAAAGAGATATTTCAATCCAGCAAACAGACAGTCACAAGCCCACATCCAATCAGCATTAACAGACACAGCCCCCTCCAACAACTTTGTCAATTTATCAAAAAAGCAATGTATAACCTCAGCCCAGTGAGCTCTGAGCAGCTAGGACAGGCTACCCACACCACAGCTCTTCCAGACAGCTGCAGCTGCTGCCAAATGGAGTATCCAGTCTGCAGGGGGGAGGCAAAGTGCAGATAATATCAGCCGTAACTACCTTATTTGTATTGGTTCACGTGGCCAGCTTACTACTCTGTGGCCACCTTACTAAGCCATGTGGAAACAGCTTTGCTCCCAGAACAACATTTTGGCACATTCTGCCAGAAAAAAGCCCTGCTCCTGCGCCAACGTTACATGATCTTGTGCCGATCAATAAAGATGCCCAAAGGCCGCACCCAGGGAGAAGATGCCAGCACCGGTGAGGAACCCAGACCGTTAGAGAGGAGGTAAGTTTAGTGCTTTACTTCTGCTTTAAGTATGCAAGTGTTATACCTGGAAGATCCCCATAGAAGTTGGAAATCACTGTAGTGTAAACACCTACAGTGATTTCCAAATTCCATGAGAAACTTCCATGTATGACGTATACATACTTCAGACCAAACTGGACTTATGTAACGTAATGTATACATACTGTATGCATACCTGGAATTCAGCACATACCACCATCTAGTGACAAAAACAAAAAGAAGCTTGTAAGCAGGTGCTTCTGGGATGTCATTGTATGTATTTCTGCTGTTGTATTCATTGCACTGTGTTGTTATACAGACAGTGACATGCTGCCTGCGATGGGAAGGGGTTAACTGTGTCCATATTCTTTTCCCCAGCTTTCTGCATGGTACTTGGTGTAGGCGTCAGGTCCTCCAGTAGCAAGGGGGGTCAATGTTCTGACTCCCTTCCTAGCAGTCGTTTCCTGCAAAGGTATCTGGGACCACAACTGCGATACAGAGAACCTGTGTAGCCATATGGTACAGGAGAGCAGAAGGAGTTAATTTTTTGCATGCATGAAGTCCATGCTAGGTGCACGGTGGGACCCCATTCTGTCACTGGGAGTATGGTAGCAGAGGTACGCTGGACAGCTGGAGAAGGCATAGGGTCTTGGGCATTGTTGAGCACACACACATACAAAAGTTATCCTACGTACAGAGCATGGTTGACCCCAACCATACGTTCTTCATTGGCCTCATCATGTAACGTGTTTTTTATTTTCTCAGAAAGTGAAAAAAGTAAGATTAAAAAAAGCATCGGAAAAACAATGCTAATTAAATATACAACATAAGAAAAAAATTACAAATACAAATAACACATAGGAACATATTTATAAAGCAGAGACTGTGACATTCTCCAAACAGGGGCGGACTGACAACTTATGGGGCCCCCGGGGAATAGGGGATCATGGGGCCCCTGTGTCCTTGCCCAAACTCAAAAAAGCCTAAGAAAAAGATACCAGGGGCATCTCATGGGGGCGCCCTACTGACCCCGGGCCCTCGGGCAGTATCCGAGTTTCCAAATGGTCAGTCTGCCCCTGTCTCCAAACATCCACTGCAAGTAAATCAATCAATCACAGTCACTGCAAGACACACCTGCAGTGAATGTTTAGTGAATGTCACATTCACTGCTTTATAATATACTACGAAAGGAGATACAGTACATTAAATTCCCCTAAAAACAGCCAAAAGCCTCCACTCTTTTGGCCAAATGTTTCAACAGAAACAGATTTTCTAATATCTCTCAGCTCATTCCTACACATTTCTTCTTCTGGTGTCATTGTCACTGAGGCACCAAGGGGAAATCTGCCCAATGTAACCGCAGACAGCATTAAAATACCGGTAGAGGTTTCCTTTCCCACACTTTTCAAAATAAAAAAAAACAAACTAAAAATAATAAAAAGACTGGATTTGGTCTTTAAATAATTATACAGATGAGTATGACTTAAATAGGATGCTTTTTTAATTTAGCAAAGCACTAGAAATATAACATTTACATAAAGGTCTGTATCAGTAAAACAACAAGAACCGTTGCAGTCAGAGGTTTGATGTGTGTAATTAGGATAGATCCAGAAGAAAAGCTCAGCATTGGACGGCTTGTAACATCTGAACTCCGAGGTCTGGTTGACTCTCCTCCACCTGCTTCCTTATACATTGCAGACAATTCATAGGGACAGCACAATTGTCGCCCTGAGCAGGTACAGGACCGCTGGTTACTATGGTTACAAACCCTTTCTCTGATTTAACTATTTCTTCTCATGTACATGATAGCATTTATTCCTTGGCATTTGTTTCATGTGGATTCACTGTGGAGCGCCTGCAATGATCAAAGTGGAGAGCTGAAATAGGCTCCCTCTGTGTTCTGAATATAACCCACTAATGAATATGCCACAGAAAGAGCCTGCATGATCCTCCCATGAAACCTGACTTGTCAGCGCATGAATGAAGGTGTAGATTTTAGCTTTGTGGGGAAGGGGGAACAAGGCCATCTGAGAATGCATCAGCGGGCCCTAGGATGAAAAGTACATTTATCTTCACTGGCAAAGGCTAATGGCACAGATTCAGCATATTTGGGCTGAAATGTTTCTTACGATGACCTTTCCGTGTACATGCGAAAAACAAGTGTAAAATTGGGTTCCTCGGCAACATATGTTTCTTGAAATAATCAATATAATTTACCAAACTTTTGAGTACCGTCTCCCAATTTGTTATGGGAAAATCTCTGGGGCACTCTCATGTCCCAACCAACCACCTAAATCAACTTCAGAGTGGCTGCAAAGTGACAACAGGGATTATAACCCTTTCGTGATAACGGGTCATTATTGCCTATAAGCCCAAACAAAATCTAGAAGTTTCAGTATGCATCAGTTAACTTAACAATAACTCTATCACTAATTTGTTCCCTTACATTGTCTTCCAAGGACATATTTAGTTTTAGTACAGATATATATAGTGCTGATATTTATATAGCACTTTACATATATATTGTACATATATATCACATCCGTTCCTGCCCTAAAGATACTTACAAGGTCCCTAACTCTCATTCACATTCACGTTTATTTTATTAGATATGCACTCACCGGCCACTTTATCAGGCACATCTGTTCAATTACTTGGTAACACAAATTGCTAATGACTTGCTGAAGTTCAAACCGAGTTAAGTGACTTTGAGTGTGGCATGGTTGTTGGTGCCAGACGGGCTGGTCTGTGTATTTCAAAAACTGCTGATCTACTGGGATTTTTACACACACCTGTCTCTAAGGTTTACAGAAAAAGGTCCAAAAAAAGAGAAAATATCAGTGAGTGGCAGTGTGGACGAAAATGCCTTGTTAATATCAGAGTTCAAAGGAGAATGGGCTCGAGATGATAGGCAACAGTAACTCATGTCAATATGGACCCAAATTTCTGAGGAATGTTTCCAACACCTTGTTGAATCTGCGCCATGAAGAATTAAGGTGGTTCTGAAGGCAAAAGGGGGCCAACCCAGTACTAGCAAGGTGTACCTAATAAAGTGGCCGGTGAGTGTATATACTGTACATACATTACACAGCCCAACAAAACAAAATCTTTTTTTCTTCTCATATTTCAATATTTTTAATAGAAGTAATAAAAGTACAACAGTAGAAAATGTTGCATAAAAGTAACAAGTTCCTCAGGTTGCCATAACAGTAAGAAGGAAAATACCTTAGTGACATCTCAAAGAGGAATTCAGACCAGCAGATACTGTACCTTAATTCCAGAAATCCCTGAGGTGCATGGATATTAAGCAGTCTCTTTTGTCTTTTTAGACCCGTTTTTAGACCTTTATAGACCGCTTTCTTTTTAGACCACATTTAGACCTGCTCTTGGGGTTATTTGAGGTGCTAATTCAGAAAATTGCATTGTCTAGACTGCATCAGCTCTAGTTTCTTAGATGTGGTCGAATTTATATAATGTTTTAGTCAGTTTTTGAAAAGATCTTGTTGGTCAACTTGTTCTGTTACCTAGTTCCTGTTTTTGCGTACAAGTTAGCAGATATAGTGAGATGATTTACGTACTTCCAGCTGTAATTTTACATCAAAAACATTGGATTCTAAAGTGTAAATGATTAGCTGTAATATAGTTATGATCGTACATTATGCGTGTGTATATTGCCACTCATATCATTTCATTTTTGCAGATCGAGCATCTTGGAGGTTATGGCTACTTTTTATGTGTTTCTTTCATACTACAGGAAGAAGGGTCAGCCGCACACCGGAGGATTGATGAATATAGAGATATGATTAAGCACGAGATTGTGTAAAACACGATAACAGGTCTTATATTCATGTCCTGGTGTTTTGTGTGTCCTATGGATCAATAAATACACACTATATTCATCAATCCTCCGGTGTGCGGCTGACCCTTCTTCCTGTTGCATCGTGTGTGGTGGAGAGCCAGAGCCTGCACCTATCGTGGATTGATCTGGATTGTCTCCCTGAGCGGTATACCTCTGTTCTTTGGTTTCTTTAATGCTAAAAGAGATTTAAAAAATACTTTATTAAAATATCCTGATTTTTGATGGGTGACCAGAGTGTTATATGGCATTCATGCTGTATCTCAAAAACTAGAGTTGATAGGAAAAAATGGGTGCCAATTCTGGAATCAAGAGATCAAATATACATAGGAACATTCAAGGCACCAAAATGTGTTGCCCTGTGTTAAACATTGATAAAATGTAAGCAGTAGCCTGTGCAAATAATATAAATATATTGAAAGTGATGAAAATATTATATAGGTAAGAAAAAAGATAATAACACAATATGTGCATATAGAAGGTAAATGCTAAGGTGCATCACCATTTTTTGGGTGTTTGCATGTGATGGGGTAATGGATAGTACAGCTTCAATCTTCAGTCTCTTTGGGTGCAATGGTGCAATGTTTTAATAAATATCACACTGCAAGGGTTAAATAGTTTCGGTCTAGGAGACCGGGAAAGCAGATTTACTTCCCTGATCCCTACTTACTCACTACACTCCAGCAGTAGACTGTCCCTCAGTATCCAAAAGGAAAAGTTCACAGGGCTCATCTGTAAAGGAGACGGTGGATGAGGAGATGACAGCCAGTAGCTTGTGGTGGAATGGAGTGTCAGGAATGGACTTGTCAATAGTGGTGGGACTCACCTGCCTTGTGGGCTGCAGTACCAGGGCTGGCCAGCGGGTGCTCTCAACAACCAGAGGTTCACTTCGGCAATTAGCCATCACCTGGGGCTGATTGCAGGTGGTGTATTTAAGGGATGGCCAGACCTGCAGTCTGTGTCTTGGTGTGTGTTTTTCCATGGGCCCCTGTATCTTGTAACCTGCATTTCTGTTCCTGTTCCTGCCTGACTTGTTGCCGACCCTGCCTGATCCTGACCTCTGCTGACCTCTCCTGTTTGATCCCTGGCTTGTGACCCTGACCATTCTCTGCCTGACCCCCTGTACCTACCTGTCCGTTAGTTGCTGTACCCGGCTCGTGACCTGACAACTCTCCTGTACCTACCTGCCCGATAGTTATCGACCCGGCCTGCCTGACTACGTTGTGCTCTATATGTGTATGTACCTGTGTATCTATATCAGTTTAGGTTTGGGTTTGTTTCACCTTGTTGTATGTATTTGTGTTAGCTTGGGGTTTGGTGCACTGCGTTTATGTTTGTATTGTTAGTCTTAATAAATTGTCTTATTTATACCATATCTGAAGCTTGCGTTTCCCTGTGTCAGTCCACACACTTCTGGTCACACCCGCATCCCTGACATGGAGACATACACTGGGAAACTCTTCAAAAAGTACGAAGCAGAGTTTGGGTGAAGGAGAGAAGAGACCAGAAGGGGCTTCTAAGTGCAATAAGTCCGTATAGGCTTTAATAAGTACAGTTAAAAACACTTACAGGATGGAAGAAATAACAGGCTCATAAAAGGTTTGTCAATGTTTTGGGCTCTTTCCACTGTATAGCAGCTCACTGTGCCGGCCAACATTTGCAGGGGGAGCTCAGGGTGAGGTGCCAAGATGGCCGCCGCTCTTCCAGGAATGCTGGAAGACCCGTTTTGAAGAAGGAGCGTTGCGCAGGCTTTGAAACGCGTCACCGTTCCATGCTCACGTCACTTCCGGTTTGCATTCCATCTGGACAGCGTGTATTCCAGCGTGCAGTCCAGCATTCCAGGAAGAGCAGCGGCCAACTTGGCACCTAACCCTGAGATCCCCGTGCAGCTGCTGGCTGGTTGTTCCCTTAAGTGTATGTTACCTTAAATATTTTATTTTTTTCTTTGTGTGTTTTCACATGTGTATTTTATAAATCTTAGTCTCCATCATTTTCATGTACTCTTCCATCTGAAGTATTTGGTTTATTCTTCCAGTCACCTTTCTTCCTTGATCTAAACTGACCATAGAAACAACACACTGACCACACTGATGACAAAAGCTGATTTGTGTTAGTGTGGTCAGTTTTCATCCTTTGGATGGCCATTCAGAGAAACAGGACTCTGTACAGGCACACAGCATGCCTATATTGGGTAGCTTGTTCAGCCATCATGTCCCATGACCAATCACAGCTTGCCAATGGCACATGCCCCTTCCTAATCACAGTCTGCTTCTGGCACACCCCCACTCCCAATCACGAGTGAAACAGGAAACTAAAGCCAGCTTGACTTATAGGTCTGGTTAGGCTGTGGTGACAGGGTCTCTTTAAATAAAATCATAAAAGGCTTCCACATAAGCTTCCATGGCTGACATTTACTTTTGAAAATGCCCATTGTCTGGTTGTCATGCTGGCCATCTATCTTCAATACATTGAATCAATGACCTTAAAGCTGAAGTATGACCAAAAACTATTTTTGTACCTTTGCACAATAAAAATATATTACCTCTAATGACGTGTGCCCCATCTATGGATGATTCAGCATTTGTTAAATCTCTTACTTTTATAAAGCCCACAGTCTCTTTTCAATGCCGAGCGTCTGATGTTGAGCCTTATAGTTCCAGCTGCAGCACAAAAATCAAGGAAGCCACTCAGCACCCCCTCTATTCAGAAAAAGGCCTTGTATTCTTTCCACTGAAAGAGGAGGAGGGATTTTCATGTTCATCCTACCTTCCTCCATTCACAGAACGCCTCTGTGCGATATCTGTACAACAGCTGGAACTACAAGTCTCAGTGCCGGATGTTTGGTGTCAACAAGAAAATGGGGAAGAGATTTAACAAATGCCACAGCAGCCAGATATGGGGCACACATTATTAGAGGCAACTTATTTTTACTGTACAATTATTCAAAAATAGTTTTTGACCATACTTCAGCTTTAACCACTTGGCCTCCTGAGGATTTACCCCCCCCCTTCCTTCCTGACCAGGCCATTTTAACTGACTATTGCGCAGTCATGCAACGCTGCACCCAAATGAAATGTTTGTCCTTTTTTCCCACAAATGGAGCTTTCCATTTGTGGTATTTGATCGCTTGTGTGTTTTTTATTTTTTGTGCTATAAAAAAAGACCGCCAATTTAGAAAAAAAAATAAATATTTTTTACTTTTGCTATTAAACATGTCCAGTAAAAAAATGTAAAAAAATCTAATTTCCTTATAAATTTACGCCAAAATGTGTTCTGTTACATGTCTTTGCCAAAAAAAATCCCAATACGTGTAAATTAATTTATTTATGTGAAAGTTATAGCGTTTAGAAATGGCGGTATATATACTTAGATTTTTTTTTTTTTTTTACTAGTAATGGTGGCGATCAGTGACTTATAACGGGACTGCAGTGGGCATTCTGACACTGGGGGAAACTGACTTGGTGTCACTGACATCCCCAGTGACACCAATACAGTGATCAGTGCTAAAAAAAAAGCACTGACACTGTACTAATGACACTGGGCAGGAAGGGGTTAACATGAGGGGCAACCAAAGGGTTAACTATGTGCTGAGAGTGTTTTACTAGGGAGCGGTGTCAGTGTGCTTCACTGTAATTACACTGCTTTGGATGGCTGTGCGCAGCACAGCCATCCAAAGCAGTGTGCCCCGAGGTGACAGGGAGGAGAACTGTTAGTAAACAAAACAGTTCTCCTCCCATCAGAGATCCTCAGAAATCACAGGGCGCCGGTGAGTAATCAACGGCTGGGACCCGGTGATTAACAGCCGTGGCTGTGAATGGCGGCGTGGGTAGGGCACACACCCCCTACCTGGAAATCACATGTATATATGTGATATTGTGCACCCGTGCCGCCCTGTAGCAGTATTTCTGCTATAGGGCGGTCGGGAAGCGATTAAACAAGTATGCTGATAAGGACTTTTGGCTTTTGTCCCCTTTTCTTGGTCTCTATTTTTGTCTTTTTATTAGAATTTAAACCATGGGATCAGCATGTTTTAGGCAATAGGTATCCCATGCCAATGGGCCACGCTACTAGCATTTTCAAAAGGAGGTCAACGATAGCAGTCCCATAATTCCTCATGACAGGTTTATTTTTACTATGTTTGCTGAATTGCAAAGTTTTGAAAATTGGAAATTACAGAAAACTGGATATTACATTTTCCATGCTGTTCCAGCACAGTACTGCTAATAGTAGAGAAAAATTAGTACCATCCCAGTTCTAGACTTTTTCTAATAACTTTTTCTAATAACAGCACAATAGTGAGAATTTTAATAACAGGTGCCACACTATGGGCAGATCCATGGAAAAAATTTTTTCTCTTTGCAGAAAATACATTTTTCTCAGTTGAATATTAGTGGTTCAGAAGATAAATGTCAGACATTTCTATGTGAAGCAATGAGAGAGAAAGATATTAGTGGGTTATTTATCAAAGTCTCCAAGCCATACCAGATTTACAAAGAAAAATCTGTCCCATTAAAATGAAGGAGATTCTCATGATTGATTTCGAGAGCACTGATTGTGTACCCATTTTTGCCTTAGTTTTGCAGTTGAGAGATATTGATAAATGACCCCGTTATACTCATAGGAGGACATTGGATACACTGACAATAAACTGAGTTGGTCTTGGAAAGAAAAAAAACTATGAATATGAATATGCCTATAAAAGTTTGGGTGTCACTGTCATCAGCCTTTCAGTATTTGGTAGTAATATTGAGTATTTGCATAAAAATAAATAGGGAAACAAAAAACTGTTAGCATAATAATGACAGTATTTAGGTTAGGTTCACGGCTGAGCTTGAGCTTCTTCAAGCATTTGTGGAGCTGTTTTTCACGCATGTTTATACATGTGTTGTTCAGGCGTTTTCAGGTTTTAGCCAAGGGAATGGTAGTTACTGGAGAAGGAGCACTTATACACTTCTATTCAAGTCTATAGAGACCAAAAACACAGGACTCTGCTCCAAAGAAGCTCACTTACATTTGATCTCTGAGCAACAAGTTTCAAGTGACACGATGCTCAGGTGTGAATAGAGATATAACATTTCTGGAAATTTTGAAGCCATGGATTCTTCCGGAAAAGATGGAAATTTTTGGAAATTTTTTTAAAAAATCAGCGTGGAGTAGTCTTACAAACTGAAAGTCATTTTGTTACACTGCAAATTACAGCTTTGCTCTCAGCAGAAATTGCGCTTTGGAAATATTTTCAAACTGTAGATCAGGGTTTTTTTTTCCTTTTTACTTTTGAGGAACCTTTGGCAAAAAGTCTGAGATCTCGTGAAAACCCCAAAATAATTTTCATATGCACAGCTCATGCAACAGTGATGTGATCAGCGAGCTGTAGATATAACAATTATTCTTGGAAAGAACATTAACCTCCCTAGCGGCCTGATTATGTCCATATTTCTGTTCTTAAGCGGTACATTTTTTTGCATGAAAATATGTATTTTTTTTATTGTAGGCCTGTAATTTTTAGGAATAACTCACTGAAATCTGTCCGAACAAGAGTCTAGTAAACATCCCGGGTATGTTAAAATTTGAAACACGAAATCATAAATTATAATTTAATAAATAATCATAAAAAATAATAATATAATAATAATAAATTGAATTCAATAATATAATCAAACCGAAAACACTGAAATTTGAAACAGAGCGCCGAGTTCGCACATCACTGATCAAAGTCACAAAATCGTTTTCAGTGTCTGATGACGAATTTCCCCACAAATCATTATCACTCAATTCTGCAAGTGTTTCTAATTTACTATCGCTGTTCTCTAGCTGGTCTAAAACCGCTTTTGACCTAAAGGGACGCTTTTTGGACGCCATGGACATTTCTCAGTTTCCAGGCAGAAAGAACAGTAAAAATGCAGGCAGGGCACAGGACAAAGCACTCGGGACAAAATGTATGTGAAATGGGTTGATACAGTAATGTTTTACTATGTGATTTTAGGGAATTCAGTGAATCTCAGATTTACAACTTTCAAATTTCCTGCCAGTTCTGTCCCCGTACGTCCTGACAACGCAGCCAGAGGACACTACAGGGGACACTGCAGGAGGGACATCACGGGAGCGCAGGACAAGGTAAGTGAAGAAGGGATCCCGGAGCAACGCTGCAGGATATTCCCGAGTGTAGCTCGGGGTTACCGCTTGTGGTACTGAAACTTTACCCCAAGCTACACTCGGGAATACCGCCAGGGAGGTTAAACAATAGGACAAATATGGAAACCTAACTCTCTAAGCTGAAAATTGTGCTTTCTTTTTTTTGCAATTCTGGGTCATAAATTAGATAAGCAGTACACAGGAGGTCAGTAGGGCAGAGCAGGGGGATCCAGAAGGGAGCAGTACAGGGGGGAGCCAGGAGAGAAGACTATGGATTGGGGCAGGAGAGAACTGTACAGGAAGGCCAGAGATAACTGTACGGGTGGCGGCATGATGGAAGAGTACAGGGGGCCAGGAGGGAACAGTGTAGGGGCACCAGAAGAGAACAGCATAGTACAGGGGGGCCAGGAAGGAATATGTAGTGCTACCCCAGTGAGGGCCGCTGTGTCTCTAGGTTCCCCTAAGCTCTGCACAGTCAGACAACACACATTTTCCACACATTAATCCACAGTCAGTGTACAGTCCCTGAGCTTGGTTTTTATTATTTTATTGGGGGAATATAACTTGGATAGGGTAATAATGATTATGGGATGCCCAACTTAATTGAATCAAAGAAGCTTACTACATGTGGCTGCCTCTCCCCTTGTAAATCCCTGGGCGTGCTGATGTACTCACTCTGTCCTCCTTGCTCCCACTGCTTCCAGGCCTTGATCCTGTTCATGCCGCACTGCTGAATAGACTGCTGAACTGAGCCAGCCCTAGCCCAGCCTGGAGGCCAGCCCCCCTAGACCTAGGGGACCCCTTCCAGGCCACTGACAGTCTCCTGAGCACTCCATCTTCCACCCATCTCTCCAGCCAGCCTGACTATCCATATTTATGAGCTGGTCCACCAATTTACCAGGACCTCCAAACCTGGGATTGGTTAGACTCCCACAAACATGTAGATTAGGTCATCACCTCTTCCACCTACTGGCTTTTGGAAGGTTCCCATGGTCCTCCAGAACCAGGAGGAGGTGATAGAGTCCCAACCTTGACCGAGCTTGACCTGCAGTAATCTGACTTTAATCAGAGACTCACACAGTTACCATTAGTTATATACAATAGATTTGCCTACACCATTCTAGTAGCACACTAGAGGGTGCTACAAATAGTACAGGGGGGCCAGGAAAGAACAGCATGGGAGGAGCAGGAAGGAACAGTATAAGGGGGCCAGGAGGAAACAGTACAGAAGGGCCAGTAGGAAACAGTATAGGGGGGCCAGTAGAGCACGGCATAGTACAGGAGGGCCAAGAGGAAACAGTGCTGGAGAGCACAATACTGAGGTCTGTAACATTTTTCCTCATGCAGAGTAGCTCAAGAAAACTTCTGGATCGTATCTGGCGTGCTGATCCCCAAACACCCTCCTCTCTTGTCTCTCCCAGTTGTTGTCACACACAGGCACCTGGGCAGACAGAAGAAGAGGGCTGGCTGGGATTGGCGCAGGACAGTCATGCATGTTGTCTCCCTCTGTGGTTTTGCAGTTTGACTGTCAGCTATTTGGGGATGTGATCTACCCATCTACTGTTTGTGATGGATGTGCAGATCAGGTTAGAACCCCTGGGGACCTCTCGTGGAACCCCATTTGAGAAACACTGTTCTAGATGTTGGTCTACCATTTTACTGAGAGGAGGAAAAGAAAAACTAATTTACTGACCAGACTATAGGTAAACATTATGCTGTGATGGTGGAGAACATTAATTGGATGTTTTAAAGGTTATAAAGATAAACTAATTTGTCATATGTATCCTCTTATCTGTCAACTAAGACCTGAGGACAGAAACTATCATCTACTGTAGCACAACAATCACCCAACTGTAGGAGATACAAGATGAAGCCAACAAGCATACTAAATTTGTGCCTTTCCCCTGCAGTGCCCCCTAGTTTCAGAAATGAACATTTCTCTTATCTGAGAACTGCATTGAGAAGTGCTGTGTCACTTGAATTGTATTCCAGGATTTGCTTGTCTTCAGCTGAGAGGACTTTACATAAAGTCTCAAAATCTTTTATTAAAATCTTCATGTTATATAGTTTGAATACCATGCCATATACTATACAGTGCCTTGAAAATGTATTTATACCCCTTGAAATTTTCCATATTTTGTCATGTTACAACCAAACACGTAAATGTATTTTATTGGGGTTTTATGTGATAGACCAACACAAAGTGGCACATAATTTTGAAGTGGAAGGAAAATGATAAATGGTTTTCAAAACTTTGTACAAATAAATATCTGAAAAGTGTGGCGTGTATTCAGCCCCCTTTACTCTGATACCCCTAACTAAAATCTAGTGGAACCAATTGTCTTCAGAAGTCACCTAATTAGTAAATAGAGTCCACCTGTTTGCAATTCAATCTCAGTATAAATACAGCTGTTCTGTAAAGCCCTCAAAGGTTTGTTAAAGAACATTAGTGAACAAACAGCATCATGAAGGCTGGGGAACACACCAGACATGTCAGGGATAAAGTTTTGGAGAAATTTAAAACAGGGTTAGGTTATAAAAAAATACCCCAAGCTTTGAACATCTCACGGAGCACTGTTCAATCCATCATCCAAAAATGGAAAGAGTATGGCACAACTGCAAACCTACCAAGACATGGCCGTCCACCTAAAGTGACACGCTAGGCAAAGAGAACATTAATCAGAGAAGCAGCCAAAAGGCCCATGGTAACTCTGGAGGAGCTGCAGAGATCCACAGCTCATATGGGAGAATCTGTCCACAGGACAACTATTAGTCATGTGCTCCACAAATCTGGCCTTTATGGAAGAGTGGGAAGAAGAAAGCTATTGTTGAAAGAAAGCTATAAGAAGTCCAGTTTGCGAGAAGCCATGTGAGCGACACAGAAAATGTGGAAGAAGGTGCTCTGGTCAGATCAGACCAAAATTTAACTTTTTGGCCTAAAAGCAAAATGCTATGTGTGGCAGAAAACTGCACATCACCCTAAACACACCATCCCAACCGTGAAACATGGTTATGGCAGAATCATGTTGTGGGGATGCTTTTCTTCAGCAGGGACAGGAAAGCTGGTCAGAGTTGATGGGAAGATGGATGGAGCCAAATACAGGACAATCTTAAAAGAAAACCTTTTAGAGTCTGCAAAAAACCTGAGACTGGGGCGGAGGTTCACCTTCCAGCAGGACAATGACCCTAAACATACAGCCAGAGCTACAATGGAATGGTTTAGATCAAAGCATATTTATTTGTTAGAATGGCCCAGTCAAAGTCCAGACCTAAATCCAACTGAGAATCTGTGGCAAGACTTGAAAATTGCTGTTCACAGACACTCTCCATCCAATCTGACAGAGCTTGAGCTATTTTGCAAAGAAGAATGGGCATAAATGTCCCTCTCTAGATATGCAAAGCTGGTACAGACATGCCCAAAAAGACTTGCAGCTGTAATTGCAGCGAAAGGTGGCTCTACAAAGTATTGATTCAAGGGGGCTGACTACAAATGCACGCCACACTTTTCACATATTTATTTGTAAAAAATGTTTAGAACTTTTTATCATTTTCCTTCAATTTCACAATTATGTGCCACTTTGTGTTGGCCTATCACATAAAATCCCAATAAAATACATTCACATTTTCGGTTGTATGAATACTTTTTCACGGCACTGTATATTATTTATCATTTTAAAAGAACATATTCCACACTTCTTTTTTTATTATTTTCCGATTTTTCTGGAAACAAAAACAAAAATGGCTTTGGAAAAAAACGGAAAAAAAACTTTTTTTCCAGGTCTTCTCATCTCTAAGTGTGAAGGGGCACCAGTGAATATAATGAGAATGTTGATGTTGAGCGTTGAATTGCTTCAGGAAACGTGAACTGGACCCAGAGATGAAGTGAAGCATCACTTTCTTTTGAGTAAACCTTTGACCAAACTAGGTGATTCAAACCAAGCACAATTTAAAAATGCATTAGTAGAGGTTTGTACTTCAATGAAAACCTTTCCAGTAATCAGTAGATCCAGAGATATAGGCAGCTGTAATTACATGCAGATTTTGACTTTTCCTGTAAAAGCCAAGCTCAGCCCCACCATTTCCTGCCTCCTAGATTTCCCTATTGGTCAGTGAGGCAATTCTTCACATTCAAAGACTAATAGGGAGGTCCCAAAGGTGGGTGACTATGGATCTGCTGATCATTCTGACATTGTTCTCTGGGTGCCTTGTAATACTGTGATAAATAAAAATCTATATTCCAATCTACAAAAACAGATATGGTGCAGAGCAAAAATATGTATCAAAATAAAATCTAATATATACAATATATGTAGCCAAGATTAATATTGCTATGTGAGAATCAAGACCACTCTATTCTTAGATATATGGAAGGTGATAATAAACGAGTCCAAAAATGTGTTAGTGAATATGTGCTCTGTTATCCCAGTGTGGAATCCAATGTAAAATCCAGTGAAGAGAATGGTAAGATTGCACACTCACCAGAAGCGCAATCTTAATGCGCATAGAATCAACGTATCGGCCGGAGGTCTCATGGAGGTACAGCCTGGTGGTGAAGATGTCCCTCAAAGGGTCCCTTAAACGGGTGGTGGATATACAGGTCTGGTCTCAGGGCTTCCCTCCTCTGGTCCGAATGAATCACCTGGGGTCCTGGGCTGGGGTTTAAACGCTCAGTGCAGAGCAAAAATTGTATGGATGCCCATAGTGTAGTAAGTCAAGTATTTATTAAATGAGGATAAAATAGTAAGTAATTAACATTTAAAAATTGGAGGCACAGAGTGACTGTGGGCTTATGTAAAAGAGCAGTATAAAACTGCTAGATAAACTGACCAGTAAGATAGTAATGATGGCCGCCGGACTTCCGTGATCCGGCGGCGTGACGTCACGGCGTGCAAGGGCTCCTCCTAGAAGCATTTAGTATAACCATACGTCTACTGTAGGGGTGATGCCAAGATTGTCCCTATTTATATTTCAAACTAGCCTTCTTACAGCTACCATAGTAACAGGTACATACAAAGATGTGTGACTTTGCAGACACTGCATTACATACATGTCACTAGAGCCACTGTCTGATCTACATATAACTTGTTTTCCCTTTGGGAATTTTTACAAGAACAGCCATGTTTAAGGTTGAGTTACAGAAAATAAACCTAGAAAGGAGAGTGAGGAGTAAATGTAAACTTTTAGTTGTTTGCCTTTCAAAGTTATAGATCTCCCAAACATCTACAGCTAATCTCTGGGTAAAATTCCCTTGCAAAGTAAACAGATGTTGGACTGACCTTTTTGATCAATCTCTTTTAACGGAAGTACCCCTTGACTGGCGGAAGGGTAATATTTTACCTATCCACAGGAAGGGTAGCAAGGTAGAGGCTGGAAATTACAGACCAGTGAGTTTGGCGCATCTGTTCAATTGTTGGAATTGCTCATAAAAAGAAGGATTAATGTTCACTTAAAATACACATCTTGCTGGATCCCAAGCAGCATGGCTTTAATGAAGGCAGATCATGTTAGACTAAATTGGATTATTTTTTTACTAAATCGCAAATGTTTTGGGACAGGATTATGCTGTGGACATAGCCTATTTTGATTTCAGCATAGCATTTGATACAGTTCCACAATAATCTCCCAAAATGTTGTAAAAGGTAGTATACTGTATAAACTTTGGGTGGTTCAGTGTATATGTAGCTGGTTAAAATTAGATATCAGAGAGTGGTTGTAAATGGAGTTTATTCAGAACAGTCACTAGTGGTGTACCACAATATCAGTTTGGAAGTGATTTCACCAAAGGTTTGGTCAGTAAAGTATATATTTTTGCTGATGACACAAAGGTGTGCAATAGGGTTGCTATTCCTGGAGATGTCTTTGAAAAAAAATGCACCTAGGGAAAAAAATCCCCTGATAGAGTAAAATACTGGTATTACAGTGTTGGCCAGAGCTACAGAGGAAAATGTTTTGGGAGTACTTATTTCAGATGGTTGAGATATATGCAAACAATGTGACCAGGCAGTGGGAAAAGACAATATAAGTAGTGTATAGGGTGTATTACTAGAGAGATTATCAGCAGAGGGAATAACATACTAATTCTCCTGTATAGGTGTGCACACATTGTATGCCAGGTGTGCCTAGGCACACCCTAATCACCCATAGTGATAAGGAGGAACAGAATGAGCATTGCCAGAGCCCTACAAAATGACCTCCAGCAGGCTGCTGGTGTGAATGTCTCTGACCAAACAATCAGAAGCAGACTTCATGATGGTGGCCTGAGAACCCAACGATCTCTAGTGGGTCCTGTGCTCAATGCCTGGCACCATAGAGCTGGATTGGCATTTGCCATTGAACACCAGAATTGGCAGGTCCGCCACTGGCACCCGGTGCTTTTCACAGATGAGAGAAGGTTCACCCTGAGCACATGTGACAGACATGAAAGGATCTGGAGAAGCCGTGGAGAACATTATGCTGCCTGTGACATCATTCAGCATGACCGTTTTGGTGGTGGGTCAGTGATGGTCTGGGGAGGCATATCCATGGAGGGACACACAGACCTCTACAGGCTAGACAATGGCACCCTGACTGCCATTAGGTATCTGGATGAAATCCTTGGACCCATTGTCAGATCCTATGCTGGTACAGTGGATCCTGGGTTCCTCCTGGTGCATGACAATGCCCGGCCTCAGGTGGTGAGAGTATGCAGGCAGTTCCTGGAGGATGAAGGAATTGATATCCTTGAATGATCCGCATGCTTGCCTGACTTAAATCCAATAGAACACCTCTGGGATATCATGTTTCGGTCCATTAGACACTGCCAGGTAGCATCTCAGACTGTCCAGGAGCTCAGCGATGCCCTGGTCCAGATTTGGAAGAATAACCCCAGGACACCATCCGTCGTCTCATTAAGAGCATGCCCTGACATTGTCAAGCATGCATACAAGCACATGGGGGCCATACAAACTGCTGAGTACCATTTTGAATTGCTGCAATGAAATGGACTAGCCTGCTGCATGATTTTTTCACTTTGATTTTGGGGTGTCTTTGAATTCAGTCCTCTGTAGGTTGATAATTTTCATTTCCATCAAACAATGGGGCATCCTTATGTTCCTAACACATTACCCAGTCCATATCAGTATAGATACTCAGCATGATATTTTTCCCCATTGAGATCTGATGTGTTTTCAAAGTGTTCCTTTAATATATTTGAACAGTGTATTTACACATACACACACACATGCAGTAGGCTGCACACGCCTATGTTCCCCTATATTCATCTATATAGTTTTTAGTTAGAACTCATTAAAAATAATGTTCTGGAGACCTCACTTACAAAAAAGATATTGATCAGATAGAATGAGTCCAGAGGTGGGCAACAAAAATGGTGAAAGGTCTGAAGGATAAAACACATCAGAAGAGACTTTGGGAACTTAACCACTTCCTGTCCGGACACTTTTACCCCCTTCCTGTCCAGGGCAATTTTCAGCTTTCAGCGCTATCACACTTTGAATGACAATTGCGCGGTCATGCAACACTGTACCCATATGAATTTTTTACCATTTTTTTGAGACAGATAAAGCTTTATTTTGGTGGTATTTATTCAACGCTGGGATTTTTATTTTTTTTGCTATGTAAATGCAAAAGCCCAAAAATTTTGAAAAAAAGTGTTTTTCTTATAAAAATTTTGCAAATAAATAATGTTTCATCATAAATCTTGGCCAAAATGTATTCCATTATCTTTTTAGTAAAAAAAAATAAGCCAAATTTGTTTATAACCAAAAATTATAATTTTTAAACATTTTGTTTACATTTTTATATTATTATTTATGTTTTGTTTTTTTTACATACTGTCACCCTAGCAGTACAGTGTCATCATGGTGACACTGTACTACTTGTGGGGGGTGATGAAGATTTTTTTTTTTTTTTTTTACAATGCTTGCTTTTACACCCATATAGGATGTAAAAGCAATCATTTCTCCTTCTCTCTGTCTGCTTTCTTGCAGCCATTGAGAAATACTGAGTGATCTGTGATTGATCACAGCTTGTCACATGGTACAAGGCTGTTGTGAATAGCCTTGTACCATGTGACCTCTGTGATCATTCACAGATTTCACACGTAGTAAGCAATGATGTCATAAGCGACATCTTGCTTACTACTTTGCATGTGATCACTGATTGGCCAATCAGTGATCACATGATCGGGATCCCGTCCGATGATCGGTGTTTCGCTATGTCCGGAGGACACGGCGGGCACCGGATCGTGGTGCTGTGCACTCCCAGGCAGCACGCACAGCTAGAAATGGCGGGTGCCGTTTATGAACGGTCACCCGCCCCTGGAGTGCCACCGTGCTGCCGTTTATAAACAGCAGGCAGACGGCAAGTGGTTAATATGTACAGTCTGGAGGAAACAAAGGGAAAGAGGAGATATGAATTAAACCTTTAAATACATCAAGGGGGTGAATTAGATTCAGTAGGGCAGTATTTCCAATAGGAACACAGGGACATGAAACTTGCAAGAGAAAAATGTAAAACTAATCTTAGAAAGTAATATTTTATTGAGTAGTTGAAGTTAATAGACTTGGAATATACTTACAACAGTAGAGTCAGTCAACAGAAAGTAGATTCAAACATGCTTGGGACAAATGTAAATCTATACTCCGACCAAATAGACAAAAAAAAATGATGATTGATTCTTCTGCCCGTATACAAAACAAACAAGATAGATATAAAAAATGGGGCAGACTCGATAAACCACTCTTGTGCTGTTTCTTTATGCTGTCACTCTTCTATGCTTGTATGTTTTTCCGTCTCCTTGCCTTTAGTAAGCCCCATAGACTTCAGCGCAACCATAAGTGTAAAGGACCAAGAGACCACACAACGCCTGACCAGCAGACCAAGATCAGCACATAGCAGCATACTCTGGGTGGGGCCATCACTCTAGAACACATCTTAAAGCGGAGTTCCACCCACAAAGGGACGTTCTGCTTTACAAATTGGTCCCCAACTCCCCAATAAGGATTGGCACCTTTGGGGAGTGGGGAGGGAGCAGGTACCTCAAACTGACAGGTACCCTCTCCCACTTCCTCTGTGATTGCCTAGGCGATCGGAAGCGGAAGTTGTCCTACCCTCCCTCCCTTAGTCTTCTGGGACACGTGACAGGTCCCAGAAGACTACGGGGCTATTCAGGAAGCGCAGCGCTACTCATGCATGCGCAGTGAGCACCCAAGCCACAAGCTGTCACAGCCGGGTGCCCACACTGAAGATATCGGTGCCTGGAACACAGGACTGCCAGGGAAACAGGCTGCGGGGAGGACACCGCGGGATCGTGGGACAGGTAAGTGGCTGTTTTTTAAAAGTCAGCAGCTACAGATTTTGTAGCTGCTGACTTTTATTTTTTTACAGTGTGAGTGAAACTCAGCTTTAAGAGCTAAATGGAATAATATAGACGATGCTGCTTGAGATGCTTTTGTCAAGCAATGTCCCCTTTATTAGGCAGAATACGATAATATAGGCACCTCTTGGAGTATTGGTCTGCAAGTTGGTGGTATATAAGGTAAACATGATATTTGCTCATATTTATCCAGCTGGATAACACTATATGATGTATCAGGCCATATGTGCTTTTGTTGAATAACTACAGCAATTGTTCCAGGTGGTTTTTAAGGTAGTGGACTTTACAAGGATTCTGCCATAAATCTCCATTAATCCTAGCAGGTATCTACTGAAGTGCAGATCATGTAGAATCTTGGAAATAATAGACATGCCTCTCTAAAGCTGGCAAAGTAGAATTTCATTAAAAAAAATGTAATTTCAAAAATGTTTATTTAATTTTCTGAAATGTTGAATGTTGAATTTTCAAGCGACATTCGTCAAATCATTGAATTTACTAAGAATGTTCGTACCAATGTTTGTCTGAACATTTGTACAAAATCTACCAATGTATGGCCAGCATAAAGCAGAACTAAATTCTCTTAATCAACATGAACGATTTTTAATCCTTATGCTGCTAGCGTTAGTAAATAGATGGGAAGGTACAGTATATAATATTTACTTTTGTCATTTTTTTTTTACATTTCCTCAGTTGCTTCCTCGTTTCTGGCCAAATTAATGTCATACTGTATATCCCAGGAGTCTTCGTGGGCATTTTGTTTTTCATCTGGAGCAGGAGAGGAGGAGCTTTCTCAGCTAAGCACACCCTCCTGTTTGCATGCCTGAGCTAAGGGCATATGGATTCCAGAAAATAAATGCTACCCTTACTCAAGATGGCCACAGCTAGAAATGGTAGGGGGTGTTTTCAAAGTGATTTCCCAACAAAATTAAACATGAAGACATGGATAAACACAAACACCACCAATCAGTGCTACACTTGCTGCAATCAGGCTTGGATAGTGTATGGGGGCGGTGTACTAACCTTGAATAACGGCAGAGGCTGCTACTATTGTAGGTTTAAGGAATAGGCTGCCAACATGTAAACATAAAAGGATTTATGGAAACACCTCAAAATAATAAGACAATACAAGAAGAACCACAAAAGCAACAATCCCATCGGTTTGGGCTAATACTAATTATTCTACTACTAACACAGCTGGCTGAAGCAAGGCTGCCTCCTCAAACAGGCTGGGAACTCGAGCACTGCAAAAGAGAAAGGGAGGAGGAGAGAGGCACCAAGTCTCCACTCGTGTAGTAGGATTTTATTAAATATATAATGTTAAAAACAGATCACAAACATCTCAGAATGATAAGCATGGAACTAGCTCAGTCTGAAGCCAACAGGGGAAATCCAGTCCTGACAGGAGCCACTGGGATTGCAGAAGCACTGCAGGAGCCAGTGCAGGAGCCAGTGCAGGAACCCAAAAAGCTGCCTGGGAGCCGCCACGGGAGGGTCAAATAAGCTGATGAAGGAGTCCTGGATTAGCCTCCAAATTGATTGGTCACAGCATCCTGACATTTGACAGTTGCGCTGACAGCTCCTTCCGCAATGGCTCTCTGGAGGCTTTCTGGATTCCTGCATTGACTCCTGCAGTGCTTCTGTGATCCCAGCAACTCCTGTCAGAACTGGACTTTCCCCTGTTGGCTTCTGACTGACCTAGAACAATGCTTATCACTATGAGATGTCTGTGAGTGTAAAACTATGGGGTTGATTTACTAAAGGCAAATAGACTGTGCAATGCAAGTGCAGTTGCTGTTCTGTCTCTCCAATCTAAGCATTGAAAGTGTGATCTCTGTAACTTACAGTTGTGATGAGATAGCGATAACTTCAACCTCCGTTGGATACCACAGTCAGTGACTCAATCGATAAGACATCTTGTAGATCTTGTGAAGTTTATTCCATAAACTGAGAGAATCTTACAGCAATGAACATTGGATAGGTCAAAAGATCATAATGTGATCTGCTTCATGACATGAGGCTTGAAGCTGAGGTTCATTATTGGGATATGAACAAAAGGGTGGGGCTATCTATACAGCATGAACTAAACCAAAGGAAAGGGAGGAGTAGAGACAAAATGCAAAGAACACTTAAAGGCATATGACAGTCATGTGAAACAGGACAGTTGCTCTAGAGCTAAGTAAATAAGGTAAAGCTTCACTTTGCAAAGAATACCCAATCACATACAAGGAAAATAAAAATAACAGTATTTTTACTTAGACATGATTGGATGATGGAAATCAGCAAAGCTTCCCCTCATTTCAGAGAGTGCCCTCAGCATGCAGTGCTCAGTATATTTGGTTTTAGTAAATCAACCTCAATCTGTTTTTAACATTATACATTTAATAAAATCCTACTGCACCAGTGGTCACCTTCCCTTTCTCTATGAAGACTTGGATGGGTGATTATACTTGTAATATTTATTAATGAATCAAACAGCATTTTCAGTTAGTTGTACTCAGCTAAAGTAAAGTTCTGCTTTAAAGGATAAGTTCACTTAAAAAAAAAATAATACATGCAAACTTTTTTTCAGGTAAAAAAATGTGCATTTTTTTAAAAAAAATTTTAGGAGTAATCAGCAGATCGCTGGTGTCAAGCAGGATTCCTGCAGACTGTCAGTATATGGGCAAGCAGTTTCACACTGACAGGGAGAATTAATGAACTACTAGAGCACTCAAAGGCTGTCGGTACTTGTAGTTTCTCATTCACAGAACTGTGTGAATGAATGACATGGCCTAGTGGGCGGAGGTTTTTTTAAATTGTGACAGCAGGGGAAGAAGATCCCCCACTAGCTGTCACAATGGGGGATTGGGGGTGGGTGTAAGGGACAAGCTCAATGTTTAGAGCCTACGTGACTATTAGGTAGTATATAGTTACATAGTTAGTCAGGTTAAAAAAAGACAAAAGTTCATCTAGTTCAATCATAACAAAAAGGAAAAAAGTTATAATCCCATACCCACAGTTGATCCAGAGGAAGAAAAAAAAACAGTAAAACATGATACAAATTTCTCCTGCAGGGGAAAAAATTCCTTCCTGATCCCCCGAGAGGCAATCGGATACTCCCTGGATCAACTTTACCTATAAATGTTAGTATCCAGTTATATTCTGTGTATCTACGAAAGAATCCAGGATTTTTTTGAAGCAATCCACTGAGCTGGCCAGAACCAACTCTTGACACATTATATGGATTTAATGCATTTGCAGAATTTTTAGGATCAATACCCCATGTACTGTAGATAGAGAACATACCAGTAAATTTAAAATTGTAGTTAAAAAAAATTAAAAGGCTTGACATATTCAGAGTGGACCTCCACTCCTTCCTCAGAAGCACAACAACCCTTTAATTGGAAGAGATGAACACGTCCCTTTTAAATTACATCCAAATACTTAGAAATAAAAGCAAAAGAAGACCTTTTGGAGTATTTGGGGTATTTAGAATTACTAAAACTGGAGCACTCAGAATCTGATGCCAATCAGATAGCCAATCAGCTTCTAACTTCAGCTTGTTCAATTAAGCTTTGTCACTAAAACCTGGAAGCTGACTGGTTGCTATGCAGAGCTGCACCAGATTTTGCACTCCCCAGTTTTAGTAAATCTCTCCGTTTACCTTCTATATTCTCTTCCTATGCAGAAAAGCAACTGATGCTGTTTGGGGTTTCAAACTACTCAAAAGTTTTTTAAGTAATGTCTAGAGAAATATAGGGTGGTGATGAGGAGGCACTGGGGAAAGACTGAGGACAGCAGCATATGGTAAGAGTGCCATGTTGTCTCACCAACCTAATGCATATACATGTAAACATAGGATGCAATTATACAATTTTCTCAGCTCTACTTATACTGATCACCACAGGTGGTCATCACTGACATACTTATTAGGAATACTGTACACTAGTGAATCAATGCAACAATGTACTCAGACACATATAACAGCCAGCATATTGTGCTTTGAGTTGACATTCTATCTATATTACACTGTTTGATGTATTTTTATCCTTCAAAATACATCTGTCTTACAATTCAATCATTTCAAATGACCTTGTGTTATTATATCTAACTAAAATGTCACTGGAATTAGCCTTAAATTTAATTGGTGTCTACTGTGTTTGCAGAAAGGGCAAAGGCTGAATTCATATATTGTCTAGTAATATGTCACATCCTCCATAGACATGGAAGTAGTGTCAAAAAGCAATAAATCTATAAAATATAGAGCTTGCTTAGATCTGTTTTCCTTTATGTTAGGCTCTGAAATTCTTCTCTGTATTCAGAGTATCTTCTGCTATACAGTTGTAAAACATATGAAAGGCGAATTCTGACTTACAAAATATTGGTTTCCGACCGGCAATAAATGTACCATGGGCCTATTTCATTCTCTAATACCCACCTATCACAATCTTCTTTTCCTATATTGTGATGCCACTAGTGATGAGGTTTGGGTTTGCCACTACCATGGATTTGAAATGAATCCTACAGGTTTGAGATTCAGGGTTACATAGCTACATAGTTAGTCTGGCTGAAAAAAGACAAAAGTCCATCCAGTTCAACCAGAGAAAAAATATTACATTTATGTATAGATTTGCAGAGAAGAATTTTTTAAACCATAGTGTACTGCATTCCCTGTAAACAATGGCCAGCAGGTTTAGAAGGGCCAATAGCTGGGCTTTTGGATAAGCCAGACTCATCACTAAAAAACTGGAGCACAGGGCAGCCATAGTCTCAGTGTATAAGAGCTGCTATAGGAAAAGGAAAGGGAAAGTTTTCAAACCCAATAGGTAGAGGTTAGGATGAGTTAGGAAACTGTACTTTGATTCTGACTTCTAGTTCTTTGGGCAACCAACCCCTTTGTTGCATTTTCTATTTTTTATCATTTTTTTTTTTACTTTTGTTTTACTTTATTTGGAGGTCAGTGGTAACTTTAAGTTTTGGGATTGTCATTTATTTTCAGGTATATCAGATTTTGGCTATTTCTGCAAGACCTCAATTAGCAAAGCGGGGTTTTGTTTCAGGGACAGTATTTTGGGCTTTCCATTTCTTTTGGGCCTTTTTTTAAAATTGGAGGGCTCAGAGTGCAGCATTCACTTGTTACTGACCTTCTGTTCACATCACACAGCTGCATCATTTGAAAGAAGGCTTATAAGATCCAAGGTCGGTGCTACTGTTGGGGGAACTAGGCAGCCACTTAGGGGGCAGCCATGGCCGCTGGGAGGACAGAAGTGGGGAAGCATTTAGCAAAAGTGACAAACTGGTGGGGGAAGGATTTGACACGCTGGTGGGAAAAGGATATGACAAACCGGCCAGCTGCGGTAGCAAGGCTGGATGACAGGGCTGTTTGTAACAGAAGTGACAGCTGGCGGGAGAAGGATGTGAGGAGCCAGCCAACTGGCCACAGTGGCAGGCATAGATGACAGGGCTGTTTGTAACAAAAGTAACAGCTGGAGGGAGAAGAATGTGAGGAGCCAGCTAACTGGCCGAGGTGGCAGGGATAGATGACAGGGTGTTTGTAACAGGGGCAGACTGACCATTTGGAAACTCGGGCACTGCCCGAGGGCCCAGGGTCAGTAGGGGGCCCCATGAGATGCCCCTGGTACCTTTTTCATAAGCTTTTTTGAGTTTGGGCAAGGACACAGGGGCCCCATGATCCCCTATTGCCCGGGGGGCCCCATAAGTTGTCAGTCCGCCCCTGCTTTGTAACAAAAGTGACAGCTGGCGGGAGAAGGATGTGAGGAGCCAGCCAACTGGCCGCAGTGGCAGTGATAGATGACAAGGCTGTTTGTAACAAAAGTGACAGCTGGCAGGAGAAGGATGTGAGGAGCCAGCCAACTGGCCGCGGTGGCAGGGATGGATGACAGGGCTGTTTTTGACAGGAGTGGGAGTGGTGCTGGCTGTGAGAGTACTACTGGCGGGGTGGGAAGGAACACTGAAACAGCGCTACAGGAGCAGAGATGATACAGCAGCAATGCTGGCTGTAGGAGCTGGAGGGATGCTGGCAGGGGATCGAGAGAAAAACTGATGTAGCGCTAGGACACTGTGTGGTGAAGATGGAATCTTGCTGGCTGGTGGATGGAAAGAGGATGGTAGTGAAGACAATGAAGGAGGGGGGCATTGGAGTGTTGGCTATGCTAGCTGAGGCAGCATTGAGAAGAGAAATTGGCACCACTGGGTTTAAACTTGACAGGTGGGTGTGGCTAAAGAGGATGACAGATGTGAGAGCAGGCTAAGTCCCTGTTTGGAGGATATGGCGAGGATAATAGGGATATGTGAAACCGGTAAGTGACCTGAAAGGGGAGAGTTTAAACCATATTGCAAGACAAATTTTTTTCGGGAGGGTGCAAGTAGCTGGTCTTGCCTAGGGCACAAAATAGTTTAGCACCAGTCCTGATTAGATCTATTATCCCTGATTAAAATCATCCTCCTGCTGGCCAATTTTGTACTGCTGTATCCTCTGCAGTATCTTAATTCTAGTTTTAAAACCCCAGCCTGTGCTATTTTTCTCTAGGGATTTTATCTTAGCATTGTTCATTAAAATTGTTCATTTAATTGTTCATTAAATTTTACTTCTGGGTTATTATCTGTGGTCTTCTAATTCTTGTTGTAAAACACCTGCCTGTACTCTAGTACATTTTGACCAATAATCCCTGATTATAATTGACTTGCTTTTTGTCAATTTTACACTGCTTTATTCTTTGCAGTTTTCTAATGCTTTTATTAAAACCCCAGCCTGTGCTCTTTGTATCTAGCAAATTTGGGCTTAACCTTTGCTTATTGCAATTGTCCTGCTGCTGGCTAATGTTACACTTCTGTGTCACCTGAGCAGTGGCGTCCCTAGGGGGGTGCGGGCCACACCGGGTGACACCATCATAGGGGGTGCAGGAGCAGGATACCAGCAGAACTGGCCAATTATTGGGGTGATCCTGGATTCCCGGCACAGTAACAGCTGCCTCCGGTGTAAAATGAGTATCCCAGACCTGTGAAGATATGAATCCACTGAAGTACCTGCGTATGTGCCGGTTTCAGGCCGAAGAAGACGATCGCTGATCTCCAACTTTAGCACAGAACTGCCCACAGTTAACCCCTTACAGGCTGTAAACCACTGAAGCTGATCCTGCGGATCACTATGAGTTGCAAGATCAGTTAATCCCATATAGGTTCAACCTATATGGGGTTAACTGATCTTGCAACCCATAGTGATCCGCGGGATCAGCTTCAGTGGTTTGCAGCCTGCAAGGGGTTAACTGTGGGCAGCTCTGTGTTAAAGTCAGAGATTGGCTTCTTCAGCCTGAAACTGGCACATGCGTAGTTGCTTCAGGGGATACATATCTTCACAGGTCTGGGATACTCATTTTACCGCTACACCAGCACTGCTCCTTTCTCTGTGGAGGTGTGACACCACGTGTTACCGCACCGGGTGACACCAACCCTAGGGACACCTCTGCACCTGAGGTCTGACTCTAATACATTTTATCTAATTCTTCCTCATTAAAAATGTTCTACTGCTGGCCAATTTTACACTGCTATTGCATCTGCAGAGAGTTTAAAAGTAATTGGCCAGTGGCAGGACAGTTTTGCATTAACAAGAGAACAGGGACAGCCTCAGTGAACTAATGGTCAATTTCTATTTGCTATATGGCATGCTAAAACTACCTAAAAAAAAAGCCTTTTTCAAACTTAAATGGATAAGACTGAGGTGATGTTGATGTGCATAACCCAAGTTAATTGTAAAAAAAAATCAATTCCACAGCCAACTATGAACAACCAGTGTAGGCTGCTACTGAGACAGTCTGTGAAAATCATTCTGCTCCGTAACGGTGTATACAGCTTAAAGGCATACCTCAAAGATGCCATTTAAAAGATATGTGTATGTTGCCCTTACAGCGACAAAAAAAGGCCCTCTCCCCATTGTACAGCATTTTTTTTGCATTGGTACATATCCACAATGGCAGTGGCCAACTTTCTATGCCAGTTGACAATAGTGTCACTATTAGCCTTAAAATAACCATAATTTACTAAAAGGATTCACCACCAATGAACTTCACTAGGATTTACCAAATTTCAAACAGGATTCACCAAACCCTTGGTGAATCTTCTAGATTGCAAGCTCCAGGGAGCAGGGCCCTCCTAACCCTCTTGTATTGAACTGTATTGTTGCTGTATTGTCTCCCGTTATATTGTAAAGCGCTGAGCAAACTGTTGGCTCTATATAAATCCTGTATAATAATAATCAAACATAAGAAGATTTGCTTATCCTTAGATTCCGCCTTCATTTTTATTCAGCAGTATATCACAGTCTGTGGTTACATAGTTGTTGCAATGCTACTGGAGTCTGCTATAAGCTAGAAATTAATGTTGTGTGATCTGTTGCCACTGAAACCTTCTGTAAAATAGTTATCTTTCAGCGCTTGGTTGCTTGTGACTTGCCCTGTGTTGTCACATGTTGCCAGGAAAGGAGTTCACAGCCTAAGAGCTGAAATGTCAGTCTGGAGCTTGCATACAGCTTTCTTTCACCAGTTCTAGAGGCCGACTGAGGCAAGAAATGATGAGTATGTTGTGCAGAGGATGGGAGAATTAAGTGACACCTTTTACTTTACTTTGGTCCCTTAGGAAAGGGTTCCTTGAATGTAGACCTGTGCTTTATCCACATATGTTTTCTCTTTGTTACACCTCCAATATTTCTTGCCAAAGAATTACACCTAGTTCTTTTGAGTATGAGGAACACTTACTCCCCTTTTTCCCACATGATAGCACCTGTAGTTGGTGGTTGACCACTCAGGCACCCAGCTCAGTCACAGTCTATTATGAATGCTGCTGCTAGACTCATCCACCTTACCAACTGATCAGCGACTGCTGCCCCTCTCTGCCAATCCCTCCACTGGCTTCCTCTAACCCAACGTATAAAATTCAAAATACTAACCACAGCTTACAAAGCCATCCACAACACTGCCCCTAGCTACATCACCAACCTCATCCACAGATACCGCCCAAATCGCCCACTCCTCTCCTCCCATGATATCCTCCTCTCTAGCTCCCTCATCACCTCCTCCCACACTCACGTCCAGGACTTCTCCAGAGCCTCTCCCATCCTCTGGAACTCCCCACCACAGCATGTCCGGTCAGCCCCCACCCTGTCTGCCTTTAGGCAATCTTTGAAAACTCACTTCTTCAGGGAAGCTCACCTCCACCTAAGGACTGTACTTGAATCACCTCCACCAGATCATCCCCCGCAGCTATCACCTTTTGTATCACCTCCCCCTTCCTTTAGATTGTAAGCTCCACGAGCAGGGCCCTCCTATTCCTTCTGTACTGAAATGTATTGTAATTGTACTGTCTCCCTTATATTGTAAAGCGCTGCGCAAACTGTTGGCGCTATATAAATCCTGTATAATAATAATAATAAATTGTAGCAGGGGGAGAATCTTCAGCCCCTATCCAGGGGGAAGGATTCCTCAGTCCTATGTAGCAGCTTGGGTAGAACTAAACACTCAAAACAAATCCAAAGCTGTAACTATAAATTGGCCATACAATAGAACTTTGTTCAAAAGTTCATATGGAAATTCAGAAAAAAACTTTGTCACAGCACTCAATAGTGCCATAATGAACTCAACAAAAACCCACAAAAATTACATTTCATTTGCCATGGCAATATTTTTCAATTATTTTTTTCAAGCTAATTTTTACTAGTGAGTGGCCAGCTAAAGGCTACATTCACACTTGCACTCATGCATGTAGCTTCTCTAAACTCAGGAGAGGTTATCTAGGATGTATCAACAACTTGTATGCTTCCCAGATCATGTTTTCCTGGGTTTAGATGTTCCTACTTTAAAGTGGGCTTAGCTGTGTTTGCGTGTATTTAGCCATGTTTGGAATTTCTAATCAGATTCTGGACACTCAGAATTCTGTTTTCTCTCATGATATGCCCTCTAAATGTTGGATGGACTGTGGTCAGGATCTTTTGGTTTTGCCCCACAGTCCAAGACTATTGGAATATGGGGCTGCTTTTAGTGAAGGAGTTGTCAGGCCTTCAGATTTCTCTTGATCTGTTTCTTGGTATTCTGAGGTGTTATGTCACCCATCCAACAGCTATTAAATCATATTCTTACTGTTCCTTTATGTGAAATCTCACATTATTGAAAAAAGGCTTCACCTTCCTAATCATTAGGTTGTCTTTAATAGAGTGAAATGTGTTAATAAAATGGATATCCCTACGGCTCAATTGTGAATACCATTCCAAATTGTAATAAGGTTTGGACACCTTGCCTTAATTTACGTTTACCACCTTTCTCTTCTCCTCCATAACGTGACCTAACCGATTTGGAGTCATTTGTTGGTTGCTCTTGATCAGAGGTCTGTTACAATGATAGATTCAAGCACATTTCTGGGCTATTCAATTTATAGAGCTCTTCTGGGGCACCCCCTCTCCTTCCTCCACTTTTTTTTCTTTCTTTCTCATTTCTTCATGTTTCTGTCTTTTCCTTCTCTTTCAAACCTGCTGTTGAAATTCTTTCTCAACATATAGTTTGAAGGTAATGATGCCACCACAGATATATTGAGGTGCTACCCACCTCTGTTGATCCTCTAAATCTTACAGATGACTATGTGGGTACATTCCAGTTCAGGCTTGGTTTGTGACTTATTGGTTTCATGGGTCTTAGGACTAAACGCTGTTTGCACTCACCTTTTGCCAATGGACAGGTCGCCTAGGTACTCGGGGGCTACCCTTCTGTTTCAATTGTAAGATGACCTATTGTATTTGACTCTGGAATGGCATTCATTATTGATTTTCTTTGGGCTGCACTCCAGACTGTGATTCTAGTTGTTGGATCCAGATTTACAGTTATACTACCTTTTTAAAGGAGAAGGAGGGCCTGAGCCAACTGCTCCCACCCCCTCCACAGCCCAGTGCTCCAGTGAACGCTGGAGGGGCAGAGCAGAGAGCCAGTGACTGATAGTCATCACTATCTGCTCACTGAATTTTGAGAACAGAGTGATCAGCAGTCTTTGATTACTCAGTTCTCGGGCTTAGAGGCAATGGGGGACAGTTACAGTTATTCTACCTCTTTAAAGGAGAAGTAGAGCCTGAGCTAGCTGCTCCCACCCCCTCCACAGCTCAGTGCTCAAGTGAACGCTGGAGGAGCAGAACAGAGAGCCAGTGACTGATAGTAATCACACTCTGCTCACTGAAGTCTGAGAACAGAGTGATCAGCAGTCTTTGATCACTCAGTTCTCAGTCTTAGAGGCAGCGGGGGACAGTTACTCTACTGCTTTAAAGGATACGTAGGGGCCTGAGCCAGCTGCTCCCACCCCTGCCCCCTTCACAGCCTGGTGCCGCAGTGAGTGCTGAATGGGCAGAGCAGAGAGCCAGTGACTGACAGTCATCACTCTCTGCTCACTGAAGTCCAAGAACAGAGCAATCAGCAGTCTTTGATCACTCAGTTCTTAGGCTTAGAAGCAGTAGAGGACAGATACAGAACTTGTGATGCTGCATCTACCAATGTGAGTATGTAGGTTTCTTTTTTTCAAAACCCACACTTCTCTTTTAACTTGGTAAAAACAATAACTTTGTAAATGGAAACAATTCTATTAACTTTCAACTCAGCAAAACTGACTGTATTTAAATGCAGGTGAACGCTGAGTTTGAATGACACCACTGGAAAACGATTTCCTGCATTTATATACATTTAGAAATGTCCTCTAAAAGCACACACACTCACATTTGACAGTGCCAGTGTGAATGAGGCCTAACTACAAAGATGTGTCTATACATGAAAAGGTTGATGTAGATGAGATACGTTGTACAAAGCAAACAAGAGTTAAATGTGCCACAGCTGCATTCCTGGCCCCTTTAATCATTGTGATGTGTTGAGGACATAAGAAGCATGTCTGCTTCACATTCCAAGAGCTCATCCAGTCTCGGTTTTAGCCTCTAAGGGTGTTTGAATGAGCGGGTGAAGAGTATTCACCCTGGCCTGGCATTCAGAATGCCTTATGCGTCAGCATGAAGATGTGAGAGAACACTGCATGATTGGAGGGCATGGAGGCTCTTGAGCTCAGGAGGGGGGACAGCACAAATGGCTTTGCCACTTAAGAAGCAGTTCAATTTTATGCCACTTTCACTGACTCTGATCACTTATGAAACACTTTTTCACAGAAATCAAGTAAGCATGAGGGATGCTCTTGAGTCCTCAATCACTGTGAGCACTCAGGCGTCACAGCGCATTACAAAACAAACAAATATAAAATGACAGAATGTCCCTGGAGAGCCTATTTGGGGAGTGTGGGTAATATAAAGAAGAAAGTTTGGTTTTTCTCAAAGGGTTTTCAATCAATAAAATATATTAACTGCAGAAATGACTCCTAAACAATCCTGTTTTTTTTTTCTCATCAGTGTTTTGTTTGGAAAAAGAGAAATACTCAGTGGTACTATCATACAGTAAAGTGCGAAGGTTGTCAGGGACATGCAGTACATGTTGAAACAAAGGATTTACATTACAGAAAGAGATGAGCAAACTGGCTTGGGTGAGTTAGGCTAGCCCAGTGTTTCTCAACCTTTTTTCAGTCAAGGCACCGTTTAAAATTATGGACAGTCCTGAGGCACCCTTTATATTATGGACAGTCCCGAGGCACCCTTTAAAATTATGGACAGTCCTGAGGCACCCTTTATATTATGGACAGTCCCGAGGCACCCTTTAAAATTATGGACAGTCCTGAGGCACCCTTTAAATTTATGGACAGTCCTGAGGCACCCTTTAAAATTATGGACAGTCACGAGGCACCCTTTAAAATTATGGACAGTCCTGAGGAACCCTTTAAAATTATGGACAGTCCTGAGGCACCCTTTAAAATCATGGACAGTCCCGAGGCACCCTTTAAAATTATGGACAGTCCCGAGGCACCCTTTAAAATTATGGACAGTCCCGAGGCACCCTTTAAAAATGATGGACAGTCTTGAGGCACCCCATTCTAAAATGGGATGCCTCTAGACTGTCCATAATTTTAAAAGGGCAGCCTATTCTAAAATGTGAAAAATTATTCTAATAGATTTATATAACGCAGCAACATCCACACATGTAGGACACCCAACATTAGAGGTGATTTATTCTTCCAAAGCAAATACACTTTTGCACACTGGTACTGACAAGTATTCCAATGTTTCTCTTCTCCCTCAGTTTTTCTCCATCACTGAGCTAATGTGACCCCAGCTATGATGGAGAGGGGCAGAGGAGGGTCAAACAAGGATGCTGTGCAGGCAACTGACATCCTCCTTATCAACTGATGATGCCATTGGTTGTCAGGACACCGGCACCTAGAAGGTTGTAATGGTGCACAATGAAAACCTGTGGCTTTGTGTAACTAAAAGGCAGGCTTGTTCCAACCACTGGCTTGTATACAAGTTTTGGGCAATTTTGCCAAGGCACCCCTGGGGAAACCTCAAGGCACCCCAGGGTGCCTGGGCACCCTAGTTGAGAAAGGCTGGGCTAGCCATACACACATAGAAAAAAACTGAATGAATTCCTCCTTCCTCGCTATACACCACAGATGGACGAATCTCCCACTGCAGCTATTATATTCTGATAATAGGCACAAGCTTCTGTCAGAGCACCTGAAAAGTGACAGTATCTGATTATTATTACAGGTACTTATAAAGAACTGTCAATTTACACAGTGCTTTACATACAGTATATATTTTACATTCATGTCAGTCCCTAACCCTCAAGGAGTGTACATTCTACAGTTCCTAACTGACATTCATACATACACATACTAAGGCCAATTTAGACAGGAGCCAATTAACCTACCAGCATGTGTTTGGAGTGTGGGAGGAAACTGAAGTACCTGGAGGAAACCCATGCAGGCACAGGGAGAACATGCAAACTGCAGGTAGGTGGTGCTGTGGTTGGGATTTGAACTGATGACCCTAGTATTGCCAGGGTGGAAGTGCTAACCATTTAGCCACTGTGCTGCTAGTCAGACATTAGTTTTCCTGAATCTTGGTTCATTCCGTTTTTAAATTAAAGGATGTTACATGGAAAGATGCTTTCAGAGCCATCTACAAAGTGAACTTTGTCCAGTTGACCATCAAATGGCCAGCTTTAGAAGCCATTCATTTTAAATATAGAGTAAGCACAGCACATAACCAATAAAATTGTATTCGACTTATACATACAATTATACAACAGGTACAAATATCCAAGTATGTCATATCACATCAAGCATAATACAGCAAAAATATTCACTCTACTGTTGAATCACAGCAACAAAAGTACATGCATGTATATAGGTACAGCGAGCTACTCTTAAAACAGCTTTAGGAGTCAACCCAGATCACCCCAGTTCTGCTGGCAGACATCTACTGTTGCCAATGGATGTTTATAAGCACAAATCTGGCTATGCATTCATTCTCAGCATCAGGATCCTGGTGCTGGTAATTTTTGTGGTGAGGTACTAAAAACTGAAAACTGAATGTTTATAGTACAAGTTTAGAATTATACTTTCCTCTACCTGAACATATAGCGCCCATCCAGTAGCCTCCCTAGCGGTACATTGTTTTGCATGGAAATATGTATTTTTTTTATTGTAGGCCTGTAATTTTTAGGAATAACTCACTGAATTTGTCCGAACAAGAGTCTAGTAAACATCCCAGGTATGATAAAATTTGAAACACGAAATCATAAATTATAATTTAATAAATAATCATAAAAAATAATAATATAATAATAAATTTAATTCAATAATGCAATCAAACCAAAAACACTGAAATTTGAAATATAGCGCCAAGTTCGCACATCACTGAGCAAAGTCGCAAAATCGTTTTCAGTGTCTGATGATGAATTTCCCCCACGAATCATTATCACTCAATTCTGCAAGTGGTTCTAATTTACTATCGCTGTTCTCTAGCCGGTCTAAAACTGATTTTGACCTAAAGGGACGCTTTTTGGACACCATGGACGTTTCTCAGTTTCCAGGCAGAACGAACGGTAAAAATGTACGCAGGGCACAGGACAAAGCACTCGGGACAAAATGTATGTGAAATGGTTTGATACAGTAATGTTTTACTTTGTGATTTTAGTGTATTTAGTGAATGTCACTTTTTGACATTTTCAAATTTCCCGCCGTTCCGTCCCCCGTACATCCCGACGTCGCAGGGAACGGAACCCAGAAGACAGATTCCGGCATCGGCCGGAGGACATTGCCAGGGACACTGCAGGAGGGACATCGTGGGAGTGCAGGACAAGGTAAGTGCAGAAGAGATCCCGGATCAATGCTGCAGTGTATTCCCGAGTGTAGCTCGGGGTTACCGCTTGTGGTACTGAAACTTTACCCCGAGCTACACTCGGGAATACCGCCAGGGAGGTTAAAAAAGACCTTAAAACATAACTTCAAAGGTGAGCTCTTAACATAGGGGTGTCCAACCTGTGGACCTTCATGGACCACATTAGAAACAGAGGATTTGTCTTGGGTCACAGTAACAGTAAAGATAGCTGATGAGCAGAAAAAGTCAGGCAGATCACAAATTAACAATCACTGATATAGAAAATGTACTCATCTGATTAATAAAACTTAATTTTTTGTAATACAGGCAGCGCAGTGGCTAAATGGTTCGCACTTCTGCCTGGCAGTACTAGGGTCGTTGGTTCAAATCTCAACCATAGCACCACCTGCCTGGAGTTTGCATGTTCTCCCTGTGCCTGTGTGGGTTTCTCCAGGTACTCCAGTATCCTCCCATGAAGATCTTTGTTCAGGCACGTCCTGTAATAGGGTAAAAACATGTGCTCCTTCATTGATGCCCTGAAGTCTACAAGTGACTGTACAGACGCACAGGCATGTTATATTATTGTGCCCATCAGGAAAGCCACCCTGAGAAATGACATGCAGAAGTTGCTGGAATGCATGTAGACAGCAGAGGGCTGCATAGGAGCAGCAGGTCATCAGAAATACTAATACACAACAAATAATGTGAAGAGAAAGTATTTTATTTATAATAAATTACAATGGTTATGATCCATAGTAATAGCATAGAAATAGAAAAGAAAATGTCATTCAGTTAGGCCTCTTTTACATGAGTTTTGGGAGGTGGTAAAAGCAGGCAGCTGAGCTTCAATTTTACCACTCCCCAACCGCTCACATAAAATCTAAGACCCTGTTCACACTCCTGGGCTTTTGCCATGCTAAAAAGCACCTTTCCAGTGAGACAAAAGCACATGAAAAATAGTTCCCTGTTAATTTGTTTCTGTTCCCATCTCTTCTGTTCCCAAGTCCTGATTGCTGCATCTTTGATGTGCTCTTTGAAAAACATACCAAAAATACACCTTCTATTATAGTCAATGGACATGCCCAAAAACGCTCCAAAAGCACACCGCACATTTTTTTAAATGCATTTTTTTTAAGTCGCATGTCAATTTTATTTCAGGTGACAATGGAAGATAATGCATGTAAAACGCATATGTGCTGCATAAAATGTTAATGTAATGCATTAAAAACGCACCATTGTGAATGGATCCAGCTGGAGGACGCTGTTCATATGTTGCAGTTTCAATGCTATGTGTTATTGCTGCGGAAAATTTAAGGCGACATGTCAAGGCAGCAACTCCTGTCAAATTCAGCCATTCAAATCAATGGGGCTGCTCATATGAAAAGTAATCCATCGTAGATCGCTTTTCAGAGCACACACAAACTTAGCCTTGAAGTTTATTTTTGTACTTTAACCTTTACCTCTAACTTTAAAGTGGAGTTCCAGACATTTTTGTGTTTATTAAAAGTCAGCAGCTACAAAAAGTATAGCTGCTGACTGTTAAACATACACTCACCTGTCCCTGGGTCCAGCGATGTGCTCACCCGTGCCGTCCCTTCTCTCCTTCTCTCCTCCATGACGCCAGCATCTCTGCTATGGGCACCAGGCTGTGACAGCTTCACAGCCTGGTGCCCACTGCGCATGACCAAGTCGTTCCGCGCCGCTCCTCCTGATTGATCCGGCTGTCTCCTGGGACCTGTGAAAGTTCCCAGGAGACTGCGGAAGCAAGGAGGGGGCCGAACTTCCAAGTCACTTTGCCGCGGTGAACTGAGCCGGAAGTGGGAGTGGGTACCTGTCAAAACCAGGTACCTGCACCCCGCCAAAAGGTGCCAAATATAGCAGTGGAGGGGGAGAGGAGGCAAACAAGTGGAGCTTCCGCTTTTGAGCAGAACTCCGCTTTAACCATAAACACCCCCTACAAACATAACCTTAACACTTAGGCTGGCCATACATTATACAATTTTCTTGAGAATTTTGGCTTAGATTTACCAAAAACCATATAATATGAGGTCAAACCTAACAACACTTTCAATTGTATCAGGTTAGGCAGGCCCTTGCACTACATAGTTGAAGGTAAATCTAAAGGAAATTGGGCAGAAATTGAACTGAAAATTGTATAGTGTATGGCCAGCCTAAACCTAACTCCCTAATGAACTCCTAACAACCCCTAAAACCAGCCCATGATGAACCCCTAGTATCTAAAACCTTAGCACCTACCCAAACCTATCCCCTGAACTAATCTCTAACACTTGCTGCCCTTGGGCCCTTTCATGTTAAAAACACAATGCAGATTTCCTCTAAAAACATTTCATTTTGCATTTTGATTCGAAATCCCATTTTCTTTCCAGCACCCGGCCCCGGCTTGCTTTCAGAGATCTTGAATGAGCTGACCTTCTATGATTGCTTCCCAAAGTTTGTAGATATTTTTAAATCAAGCCTTTTCATTTTTTCCTATCTCATCTGTACTCTAATGTAACAGCCTACAGGGAATGCTTCTCTAAGTTTTAAATCATACTGAGCCTCTTGAAAGGTTATACACAATCTTTCATCCATAGGAAAAGGTCAGAAAAGCTGTAAATGTTTATTTCATTTAGGTCTGGCCAGATGTTTGGGATGTTGGCTGCCTGGTTCTCTCCGAACACTCTCCAGCTAAATGTTACAGGAATAAAATGCATCGAGAAAACTTCCCGTCGGCTGAAAATCAATAATATGCATTTATTGAAAGGTAATGGACATAGCACCTTAGAGTGAGAAGTGCTGCGTGTCTGATTTCATTTCTTTACAGTTTCTCCTAAACACGTTAATAGGGAAAATAATATATTTTATAAAGATCACTACAACTTAGGTGAATGTTAATCAACCACAGACTCCTTTATACACACTGGGGGGGGGGGGGGGGGTTACAAAAACTGGATCACTCAGAATCTGGTGTACCTGTGCATGGTAGCCAATCAGCTTTTTACCATAGCATGTTACTAAACCCAGGACCCTGCATTCACTATATCTGGTCTCCCACAGTACACACAACATGGAAGTGCAATTATTTTAATAAATATAATCTGCTAAATCCCTTTTCTCATCAGCAGTTAGAGCAGTCTTGTGACTTCAGCTGAGCACAGGTTAAAGCTTGTAGGAGGAGTTTTCATTCTGCTCTGACTATCCTATGAGGCTGCATGACCCTTGACCCTCAGAGATAGAGCAAACAGGACAAAAGGGCCTATTTACACAGTGCAGAGGATTAACCCCTTAGGTTCCACAGTGAGTATAACAAGCATGCTTTACTGCATATACAGACTGATTTTACTGTTGTGGGTTTAGTAACACTTTAAGCTTTGGCAATAAAACCTGGAAGCTGATTGGTTTCTGTACAAAGTTGCAACACATTTTGCACTCTCCAGTTTTAGAAAATAGCCCCCAATGTATTCTATTTCTTTCACTGGTTATGCATGTTTTTTGAGTTTACACTGGTAATGTTTGCATTGAATCTAAATTGAAATGGCCATACATGATACAATATGGTTGTACAATTTTTATACAATCTGTTTTGGAGTTTTTAAAACCCATGTAATAATAGGCAATATCTAAATCATCCATTATCCGATCTGTGTCCAATCCCTCAGGTCCTTGTACCATATACTTATTGGTAGATGTAGAGAAGATTGTACAATCAGATTGTAACATGTATGACTAACTTTAAAGATAAAGCTGAGTGTCTCTTAACTAACCAGGCAGTTTTCCAGTGCAACCTGCCGTTCCGCTAGCTAAATTATTATAGGAGGAGATTTGCTCCATGCACACTAGTGTTTTTTAAGCTCCTAGAAGCTATTATCAGTATATTGTTTTCCTCTCCTAGAAGCTAAATAGTGTTCTCCTGTGTGTCCATGCACACTACTCTAGCCTACTAGCATTTTTTGAGCTTCAGCGTCTAGGAGAAGAAAAAAAAGAGTTTTTCCAGCAGAAAAAAAAATGCCGAACGCTCCTAAACGCTCCGAAATGCTCCTAAACGCTACTAAAATGCTCCTAACAGCTTTTTTCAAGCTTTTTTTCTCCTCTACATGTGCTGCAAAAACGCCAATAAAATGCTAATGCTCCTAAACGCTTCTGAATGCTACTAAAATGCTACTAAAAACACTATTACCAGCATTTTTAATCAAGCATTTTTCCCAGCATTTTTTGAGCTTAAAGTGTCACTAAACCCACAACAGTAAAATCAGCCTGTATATGCCGTAAAGCATGGAACCTAAAGGGTTAATCCTCTGCATTGTGTAAAAAGGATGTTTGATCCTGTCTTCTCTGATCCTCCCCTTTTTAAACATTCCCCATTTCATCTCCTGATAGTACAGAGCCTCGGGGATACTGTGCACATGCTCAGTTTGGTGTGTATGACTAGAGAGTTTTTCTTTTTCTTGGGAGAGTGCATGTGATCAGCACAGGGCCAATCAGCACTGTTCAGACAGAGGGTTGTTGGTTATGCAATGTCATAGGGCAGTGAGAGGAGAATGAAAACTCATCCTACAAGCTTTAACCAGTGCTCAGCTGGACACTGATAGAAGTCACATGACTTTTCTAACTGCCGATGAGAAAAGGTATTTAGCAGTTTATATTTACTAAAATAATTTCATTTCCATGTTCTGTGTACTGTGGGAGACCAGATATAGTGAATGCAGGGTCCGGGGTTTAGTAACACTTTAGAAAAAAAACACTAGTGTGCATGGAGCCTAAAACTGGAGCACACAGAATCTGGTGCAGCTGTGCATATTAACCAATCAGCTTTCAACTTCAGCTTGTTCAATTAAGCTTTGATAATAAAACCTGGAAGCTGATTGGTTACTATGCACAGCTGCAGCAGATTCTGTATGAATCAGTTTTAGTAGATCTCAACCATAGTATCCTTTTCTTCTACATGACTGTGAACATGAAAGTGATACTAAACTAAAATCTATTCAAGTATGAATTCCTTACTCAAAAGGTCCATTCTGTTGCTCACAGCCTTCTCCATATCTGTAAATTATTATTTTTTTGCTGTTGTGATCTGACTTCCTGTTAGAGGGTGGCTACATTTGTTCTCCATGGTCCCACTTTATGTAGGAATGTAGTCACCCTCTCTTGCTCACTCCCAAGATGGACTATGGACAATGGGATGTGTGGTGTGCAGAGAGCAGTACACATGACAGCCCATCTTATTCCAATCAAATAGAAGTGAGGGGGAAAAGGAGAGATTCAGAGGCTCATGGAGGACATTACAAAGAGGCAGAAAAACCCACCTGTGTCTAAACTGCCAGCAGTGATCAGATGAAAAAACCCAACAGGCTGATTCTACTGAGGTCGATGGATAGATTGAATGAGTACAACCAGCCCGCCCATAGATGGATCGAAATTTTGATCCCTCTATGGCTGGCTTTAGGAAGGTTAGGACTGGTCATGCACACACAAAGAAATATTTAAATCTCTATACATTTATCAGACAGCTGGAATCAGGAAAATAAATGACCAATTTCCCAGAGAGAATAGACCTTAGAAACAGATAACAGTCTTATTATGGGGACATTTGCCAAGAAATAAGTATTGATTTCTGTGGGGGGGGGTTTATACAAAACTATATATTACTAATGAAAATGTATTAAAATCTTGATTAAGGAACAACGTTTCGGGGATGTGAAGTATAATATGACATAAGTTGCACAACACATAGAAGGATAATCCAGCTTCTTCAGGCTTGTTTCTGCAAAGAGGGATAAATATAATCCATTGAGAAATAGAGGATAAACTTGTAAGACTGGACGAGACCAAAATAGATGCAGAAAGGTTTAAGAAAACAGTCCTGGCAAGAAAGATTACACTTCAAACATGTATTAATACCTGGGGGTGTAAGACCTGGGGGAGCCAGAGGTGACAGCAGGGGCTCTGAGAGATCAGTATATGACATCACTTTGATATGTGCCCTGTACTTTATATTCATTAAACCCCCAACACTTACACCTCACTCACACCATACAAGCAAAAAACTGATGGAAACTGACATGCAGATTTCACTTGCAGAACAATAGTTTTTTTTTGTGCACTTGCAGAACACGTACAGAAAAATGGACATCTCCGCACCATGGTGTGAACGAGCCCTTACACCACTCATGAACTAAAAGTGGACCTCAGCAGGGGCGGACTGACCATTCAAGCACTCGGGCAATGCCCGAGGGCCCTGGGTCAGTAGGGGGCCCCATGAGATGCCCCTGGTACCTGTCATTGGCTTTTTCATAGGCTTTTTTGGGTGTGGGCGAGGACACAGGGGCCCCATGATCCCCTATTGCCCAGGGGCACCATGAGTTGTCAGTTCGCCCCTGCCTCTCTGTAATTGTACAAGTCTGCACATAGAAATTCCTGATCTGTCCAAATGTTCAACAACAGTACTGCTATCAAAAAGTACAATGAAAGTACCATTTTACTGTTGCAATATTTTTATTAGGGTCCTTTCACATCATACTGGACATAAAAAATGCACTAAAAATATATGTGTGGTAATATGCATTTGTATGCAGTTTTGAAATCTGAAAATTCATCCTTGCAGAAAGCTGGGTCTGGCACAAATGCTAATGGCACAGTTGCCCCCCTTGTGAGTAAACAGGTAGCAAAAGTGACTGACCTGTAAGGAGGAGAGAAACCTTCTCCCTTGGATACAACCTGCCTCAAAGCTGGCCTTACACTGATACCTTGACACATTCGTTCAATTTTCTAATTGTTATTGGGATCAAAAGGACCTCAGAGTTCAAAGGAAAAGGATGGAAAATTGTTCTTGAACAAATGAATTTCATACAGTATATGGGATTTCTGTTCAATGAAATTAGATGGTTATAAGTGTAGCAGTATCCCATAGGAGCTGCTGAATTGTTTAGTGATTTCTCTGTACCCCTGAACATGACACTCACTTGTCCTTTACTTATCAACACAACTTGATGTTTTTCAAAGAATTGATTTGGCTAAGCATAGCCTAAAAGAAGAGAAGATTAGCAAGTGTACATATTCAAACAATCAGACTATATTGAGAGATATGGTAAAACACCTGCAGAATTCTGATAGTAATTAACATGAGGTGATTGTAGCCGTATTAGTGCATTTGGCACTACTGTTCAGGCAGTACTGTTGGACCTTGAAGAAGGGGACATACCCCGAAAGCTTGTCCTCAAAATTGTATGTTAGTGCAAATAAAAAAAGTATCACGTCAGTACTCAATTGTTTCTGACAGTAATTAACAGAAATTATATTACACATGCATTGCCTGTGGGTTTGCCTTTAAATCACGTTATCCCTTCCTCACTCTGTAGGGCATGTTTTATGTAATTGGTCCCACCCTACTTCATGCTTAGTCTCCATTTTTGCTCTCCACTTGTACTGCGTTCACCTGGAGCTACATACGCCATGATTTTTTGACCCATCTGATGTTCATCTGTATGATCTTCACAATCTGCTGGATGTCATTTGGATCGAGTCACTACACAAGACTCGCAAACAAATAAAGGGGCCACATGATGCATCATATGCCCAAAGACTGGACCTTGGCTGGATCACCATTGGCAATGTCTGCTTGGGTAACTTCAGAAACTATTTTAAAGTTTCTTCTTTCAAGACACACACAACAGTTTTTCACATAGGGTGATAACTAGGCTCCTAATTTCTGGGGTGATAATGTTTGCACCACAGTGTTTGATGTATGGACAAAAGATAATGAACTAGCAGCCACCATGGAAGACAAGGAGTTCCTAAAAACTGTGAGTAAGCACTTGTTGTTTCCCAAACAGAAGATCAATATTATAATGTAGAAGATCCTGCTAAGAATCTTTAGGAAAGTTCTTGTGGAACAACATTTTAAGGAGACCTTAAGTCCTGAATGCTGCAGAAAACAGACGGGCCAATCAAATATGTAGCATGTCCCCTACAGAAGCACAAGCCCAGAAGCAGGCTATAGTTGAAAAAGTTACAAGGGAACTACAGTATATACCATGGCATTATTAATTTATAGGCTAATTTCACATTAGAGGCGTTAAGGAAGCAGAAGGCCAGATTATCTCTGATTGAAAACCACTTCTTCACTTGGGGAATCTTGTGAAAATTGATGGCAAGATGAATGCAGCATGTTATCAGAAAATGCTGGCAGACAATCTGCATTTTTCTGCACAAAAGCTGCACATGGGATGCTCTTTGACTTTCCAGCATGACAATGACCTTAAGCTAGGTTGACCCTCCAGTGGTTACAGCAGAAAAAGGTGAAAGTTCTGGAGTGGCCATCACATTTTCCTGAGCTTAACATCAGTGAGCCCCTGTGGAGAGATCTCAAGTGTTCATGCAAGACAATCCAAGACTTTTTCATGAACTGGAGGTATTTTGCCAAGATGAATGAGCAGCCGTACCACCTGCAGGAATTTTGGGCCTCATAAACATCTATTTAAAAAGACTGCATACTGTCACTGATGCTAAAGAGGGCAATACACAGTATTAAGAACTAAAGGTATGCAGACATTTGAAAAGGGGTCATTTAATTTGTTTATTTGTTGCTATGTTTTTTTATGATTGTGCCATTCTGCTATGATCTACAGTTGAATATGAATCCCATAAGAAAAAAAAAATGTGTTCTACCTGCTCACTCATCTTTTATTTAAAAATGGTAGATACATTGCCAATTCTCCAAGGATATGCAAACTTTTGAGCACAACTGTATACACACAGGGGGCTATAAGTTACAGTTCCTCCTTATCACCATCTCACTGGCCAGTGGCATACCTGTCAGTGGCAGGCGTTGGGACCCAAGAATACATCGGAGCTCTCTTAAACAGAGTTGTTTTCGAAATACATTAACCATTTTAAATTTAATCCCAAGAGATCTCAAAAGTGGGTGGTGCAGTCCCTTTAAGCAGAACTAAAGCAAAGCTTGAGGCACGCAACAGTTTATCACATAGGGTGATAACAAGGCTCTTAATTTCTGGGATGATAATGTTTGCACCACAGTGTTTGATGTATGGACAAAAGATAATGAACTAGCAGCCACCATGGAAGACAAGGAGTTCCTAAAAACTGTGAGTAAGCACTTGTTGTTTCCCAAACAGAAGATCAATATTATAATGTAGAAGAGCCTGCTAAGAATCTTTAGGAAAGTCCTTGTGGAACAACATTTTAAGGAGAACTTAAGCCCTGAATGCTGCAGAAAACAGACTGGCCCATCAAATATGTAGCATGTCCCTTACAGAAGCACAAGCCCAGAAGCAGGATATAAGTGAAAAAATTCCAAGGAACTTCAGTATATACCATGGCATTATTAATTTATAGGCTAATTTCATATTAGAGGAGTTAACGAAGCAGAAGGTCAGATTATCTCTGATTGAAAACCACTTCTCCTCTACCTTAAACTACAGAAGGTCCAACCTGAATTAAATAACATGTCGGTCATATTTTGAAAGTTAATTCAATTGTGCGTATAAAAAAGTCATCAGTTTGGGACCCCCTACAGTATGCAGACAGGCCTGTTCTAGGCAGGACATGGGCTTCATGCTGTACCTATATTTTCAGTTTTCAAAACAGCGTGCCTTTTCTTGTGAAAAAGCTATCCTTGAGCTCCAGGTGAAGTGTAACCATAGTTAAAATTTCACAAATTCTATGTGATGCAAAATGTCAGTAGCATTAACACAGCAGCCTCTATTTGTCAATGTCTCCCTGCAACATTGTTTTAAACAGGTCTAGCTGTAGTATCTCTGACTGAGGTTGAAAGAATGGATGTGCAGTGTATTTTGGCAACACACCCAGCAGAGCAAATATGAGCAATGATACTACCATGTAATAGAAAAAAATAACATTTTCACCAAATACAGTGTTCTGGCAGGATATTACCAAAACAGTTATAATGGGTACCCAAAACTTGGCTTGGGGGGGACAATGTTTATACGTCCTAGGCCCTGACTTTAGCCAGCCATAGACGGAAGTTTGATACATTTATGGGTAGGCTGGTTGTACTGAAGTCGATCTATCAATCAGCTTCAATACAACCAATCGGTCAGGTTTTTTTGAGTGGTTACTGCCACCAGCTATAGCCAGAAGAAGTAATCATTGCATTCTGATTACAGGGAAACCTCCCACTGTCTGAATACAATAGTGTATCGGGACAGATTGTGTTGACAGGGGAATCAAGTTATTTTGGTTGAAGGAAAGAAAATTGCATAATCTATGGTACAATTGTGCTAAAAGTTTGCAATCCCTGGCAGAAATTGTAAAATTTTGCCATTGAGATTGAAAATATGACTGATCATGCCAAAAATGTCTTTTATTTAAGGATAGTGATCATATGAAGCCATTTATTAACACATCATTGTTTGGCTCCTTTTAAAATCATAATGATAACAGATATCACCCTGATCAAAATTTACATACCCTGGAATTTTTTGCCTTGGTACAGACACACAAGGTGACACACATAGGTTAATATGGCATTTCAAGGTTAATTTCCCACATCTGTGGCTTTTTAAATAAATATTCATGAGTTTGTTAGCTCTCACGTGGATACACTGAGCAGGCTAGATACTGAGCAATGGGGAGCATAAAAGAACAATCGAAAGACCTGCATAACAAGGTACTGGAACTTTATAAATATGGAAAAATATATAAAAAGATATCCAAAGCCTTGAATATGCCAGTCAATATTGTTCAATCGCTTATTAAGAAGTGGAAAATTTGGGGATCTCTTGATACCAAGCCACAGTCAGGTAGATCAAGAATGACTGCAGCCACAACTGCCAGAATAATTGTTTGGGATACAAAGAAAAACTCACAAGTAACCTCAGGAGAAATTCAGGTTGCTCTGGAAAAAGATGGTGTGGTTGCTTCAACTAGGATAATATGATGATACTTAACAAAAATGAGCTACATGGTCGGGTTGCCAGAAATAAGCCTTTACTGCGCCAATGCCACAAAAAAGACCGGTTGCAATATGCCCAACAACACCTTGACACGCCTTACAGCTTCTGGCACACTGTAATCTGGAGTGAAGAGACCAAAATAAAGCTTTATGGTCACAACCTCAAGCTCTATGTTTGGAGAGGGGTCAATAAGGCCTATAGCAACAAGAATACCATCCACACAGTGCAGCATGGTGGTGACTCACTGGTGTTCGGGGGGGGGGGGGGCTCTAAAGGCATGGGGAATCATGTGAAAATTGATGGCAGGATGAATGCAGCATGTTATCAGAAAATACTGTCAATTTGCATTTTTCTGCACAAAAGCTGCACATGGGATGACCTTTGACTTTCCAGCATGACAATGACCTTAGCACAAGGCCAGGTTGACCCTCCAGTGGTTACAGCAGAAAAGGGTTAAAAGTTCTGGAGTGGCCATCACATTTTCCTAAGCCTAATATCAGTGAGCTACTGTGGAGAGATCTCAAGCGTTCATGCAAGACAACCCAAGACTTTTCATGACCTGGAGGTATTTTGCCAAGACGAATGGGCAGAAATTTGGGGCCTCATAGACAACTATTTAAAAAGACGGCACACTGTCACTGATGCTAAAGAGGGCAATACACAGTATTAAGAACTAAGGATATGCAGACATTTGAACAGGGGTCATTTAATTTGTTTATTTGTTGCCATTTTTTATGATTGTGCCATTCTGCTATGATCTACAGTTGAATATGAATCCCAGAAGAAAAAAAAGAAATGTGTTCTGCCAGCTCACTCATCTTTTCTTTAAAAATGGTACCAATTCTCCAAGGGTATGCAGACTTTTGAGCACAACTGTATACACACAGGGGGCTATAGGTTACAGTTCCTCCTTATCACCATCCCACTGGTCAGTGTCATACCTCTCAGTGGCAGGCGTTGGGACCCAAGAATACATTGGAGCTCTCTTAAACAGAGTTGTTTTCTAAATACATTAACCACTTCAAGTCTGGACACTTTCACCCCCTTCCAGTCGAGGCCAATTTTCAGCTTTCATTGCTATCACACTTTGAATGACAATTGCGTGGTCATGCAACACTGTACCTATATGAATTTTTTTACATTTTTTGAGACAGATAAAACTTTATTTTGGTGGTATTTATTCACCACTGGGATTTTTATTTTATTGCTATGTAAATGAAAAAGTCCAAACAATTTGAAAAAAAAAGTGTTTTTCTTATAACATTTTGCAAATAAATAATCTTTCTTCATAAATCTTGGGCAAAATGTATTCAGCTATCTTTTTAGTAAAAAAAACCCCCCAAATTAGTTTATAACCAAAAAATTATATCGTATTTTTCGCTCCATAAGACGCACCTGACCATAGGACGCACCTAGGTTTTAGAGGCAGAAAACAGGAAAAAAAAATTCTGAACTAATGGACTGCAGACATAGTACAGGAGATGACAAGAGACTGCGGACAGCACAGGGATGACCAGAGACTGAGGACAGTACAGGGATGACCAGAGACTGCGGACAGCACAGGGATGACCAGAGACTGCGGACAGCACAGGGATGACCAGAGACTGCGGACAGCACAGGGATGACCAGAGACTGTGGACAGCACAGAGATGACCAGAGACTGCGGACAGCACAGGGATGACCAGAGACTGTGGACAGTACAGGAGATGACTGCTGACCTTTGGGGAGGGAGGGGGAGCGGGTACCTGAATTTGACAGGTACCCGCTCTTACTTCCGCAGAGTTGTTCTTTGATCTTACCTGTTCCTCTATCCAGCCGCGCACTGTCTTCCCAGCTTCTGCAGTGTCGGCGCTTGGCATGACAGCCGGGTGCCCAGTGCGCATGGGCGAGAAGCACTTGCGCTTTGTGATTGGTCCGGCGGCTTCTGGGATCTGTCATGTGTCCCAGGTACCGCCTTACCATTCACAAAAAGCACCGCTTCTTGCGCATGCGCACTTGGCACCCGGCTGTCAAGCCCAGCGCCCACACTACAGAAGCTGGGAAGACAGCGCCGCTGGATAGAGGAACAGGTAAGATCAAAGAACAACTCCGCGGAAGTAAGAGCGGGTACCTGTCAAATTCAGGTACCCGCTCCCCACCTCCCCACCTCCCCAAAGGTCAGCAGTCATCTCCATAAGGTCCCGCTGCAGAGCTGAGCGGCCGGCCCGGTATTCTGACACAGCGGCGGTGGAAATACTGGACCGGCCGCTCCATATTCGCTCCATAAGACGCACTGACATTTCCCCCCCTTTTGGGGGGGAAAAAGTGTGTCTTATGGAGTGAAAAATACGGTGATTTAAAAAAAATTGTTTACATTTTTATCTTTTTTTTTATATTATTATTTATGTTTTTTGTTTTTTTTCAACATACCGTCACCCTAGCAGTACAGTGTCACCATAGTTACACTGTACTGCTTGTGGGGGGTGATGAAGATTTTTTTTCTTTTTTTGCACTGATTGCTTTTACACCCATAAAGGCTGTAAAAGCAATAATTTCTCCTTCTCACTGGCTGCATTCTTGCAGCCATTGAGAACTACTGTGTGAGCTCTGATTGGTCACAGCTTGTCACATGGTACAAGGCTGTTGTAAATAGCCTTGTACCATGTGACCTCTGTGATCATTCACAGATTTTACACGTAGTAAGCAATGATGTCAGAAGTGATCATGTGATCACTGATTGGTGAATCAAGATCCACATGAATTGTGACCTCACACAGAGGTCCCGTACAGCGATCGGTGTTCCACTGTGTCCAGAGGATCGCGTTGCCGCGAGCTCCCAGGAAGCGTGCACAGGCAGTCAATGCAGGGGCCATTTATAAATGGCCACGCGCTTTGGCACTGCTCCGAAGTGGTTAATAAAGGGGGGAGTGATCTTTAAATTGAATCCCAGGAGATCTCAAAAGTGGGTGGTGTAACAGCGTATACCCAGAGATGGATGCGGTTCAACCATTTTGGCTTCAACCTCCATCTTGGCAAAGGGATTAACCATCCTGACAAACATATTTCTCCCTCATTCTTCCCCCCTCCCTCTCTGAGAGGCCCAGCGACATTTGGCCAGTATGTGTGTGAGTTAGGAATGTCATAGGAGGGTCACAGGAGCTATAAAGCCCCCCAAGGGAGCCGGGGCCTCCCTGTCCAAAGAACCTGCAAATTGTAACACCTTGTAAGAGATAAGGCAAGCTTTCCCAGGAATTCAAAGAGATTCCAACCTAATAAACCTAACTCAGTGTAGGTGACAGAATCAGATAAACACTTTTCAAAATCTATTTCTCCCCTATGTCTTATATCTTGGAATATGAGAGACTTACATAAAAACTGGACCTAACGTCAGATTGGCCACGAGAAGGCAAACAGTTTGATAGGTCTCTCGCATTGTCTAGAATACATAGGAAAACAGAAAAGTAGATCTCGTGAACCGTACAGTGTATAATTTCATAATTCATATCTAATCAATCCTCAGACATGTCTGCATAATAATCTACCCGCGGGTGGAATGTCACTTGTGCAGCTGGGAAGTTATGGGCCAAATTATGAGTTACGGGAGATTTTGGCTCTCGTTGAGGTATCCACTCTTATCTCCACACCCTAAGCGGGGTATTGGTCCTTGACTTCAGAGACACCCCCTGCTGGGGACCACAAAATAGGCTGTCAGGCCTAAGAGTGTAAGTTGAAGACGTCTCCCATTTTAACATCAATACCACCTGGGGAGACCCGTGCCCTTTTGCTCTGAAACTTGGATCTGCTAACCCAGGACTTTGGCAAGTATCTTAACCCTTTCACCTCTCTCTGATATCTCTTTGCTGTGCTGTTGGTCTCTGTATGTTTATATATATATCTTAGTTACATCTTTTTTTGTAAATATTGTTATTGCACCCGTTTGACCTTTTAGTAATAAATCTTTCCTTCTGAAAGTGTTGAACTGTTTCTATATTGCCGAGTTTCCTCTTTCTCTGTACAAAAAGGAGATGGTGGCAGTGTGAAGGGTTAATTGTGTAATTACCCTGACCCAGTAACAATCGCTCAGGCTGCCGGTACATCGATTGTGGTCCAATTAACTGGAAAATCATTGTGCAGGGTGCAGCTGGGCGTGGCATTGTTACGCACATGACATCGCGGTTTTAGATCGGCTAGTCCTTCGGTCACGAGTTTGGTGAGAAGGTCTGGGGTCTGACGCCACGAACATGACAGGTGGTGCTGTCCCTTTAAGCAGAACTAAAGCAAAGCTTGTGGCCAGAGGCCTCTCACCACTTGGAAGGCTGTTGCGATGTTTCCAGTCTATACTCCCTACAATCATGTCCCTGCTTTTCTTCCTGTATTGTGTTTATGGTTAACACAATAAACAATTAATTGAATTGGTATAATAAATGTAAAGAATCTTTCTACTGGTTTTCACTGTTTATTTTTCAGGTCCTGGGGTCTCCTTCCCTTTTCACATGCTGGTCACTGATGAGAAGTCAGAGAAAACAGCTATTACCACAAGATCCCCCACTGCTTTGATCCTGGGCAGCCTTAAAAAACATGATGAGTGGAAGCCGAATGTAAATTAAGCAACCAATGGGATATATGTTTTTCTTATATAGATTCCAACATCTGTAGTCTTGTATACCAGTTGGGGTCTTCAATTAAGCTGTTACCTCCCTTCCCTCCCTTTGTCATGGTTGTAACTTTAGTGGGTGTTGTTGGCCGCATGTGTGGGTGGATAGTGTTTAGGGTGGTATCTGATAGTTGGTACAGTACTTGAGTCCTGAAACACTGAGCAGGTGGTTTGGTTAAAGTTTTAATGGTGGTGTTGGTATGTGTGTTTAAAGGCAAAGGTCTGCAAAAGGAATCACCCTCTAATTTTAAACATTTTCTAATAACGTAAGAGATTTTTAGAAAAATTTAATTAATAATTATTTCATTAAATTGTGTCAACCTTTCCTTTGTTTTCTCATACAAAAGATCAGGAGTCAAATTTCACATGTTTTGAACTGAGAAGCTCTTCTCAGCACAAAACATGTCAGAGGTGACTGCTGGACTATTCAATAAATAAGAAAATTTGCTGCAGCCTGGAATACAGTGATTCATTTCCTTTCTGATTGATTTGCTGAATGCAACAAGCCAGACCAGCACCCAGGGATTTCACAGCAGAACCTATGATGAGCCACTCACCTTAAGCAATGTACATATCTTTTTGCAAACCCGATAGATGATGTTGAATCTGCATATCCTTGTTCAAATTGTCACATATTGTCAGAATCAGATAATATGTAGCCATGGTACAAGCACAATGAAAGGTCCTTCCGTAGGGCCCTTTCAAACAGCCATTCTTCGTTACAATCTGCAGAGGATCCATCAGCAGATTCCCTGCTTAGTCGCAGCCTAAGGGTGTGCATGTCGCATTTGTGATATCCGTGTGTGTTCAGGTTTGTCCTGCCAGGGATTAACTGACCTATGTTAGGTTTATAAGCAGGTACACGTCCATTGGCATCCTTTTAACTCCAATCCATCACATGTAAGACACAGACCTTGTCTTTTTTTGGGGGGGATTTGGACAGATTCGAAGGTAATTGGATGTTAAAGGGGCACATGTCCAGTTGCATATGACCATAGACTAACATGGAAATTCTGTTCAGATGTCCAATTGCATATGACCATAGACTAACATGGAGATTCTTTTCAGATGTCCACTTGCATCTGACCATAGACTAACATGGAAATTCTGTTCAGATGTCCAATTGCATATGACCATAGGCTAACATGGAGATTCTGTTCAGATGTCCAATTGCATATGACCATAGGCTAACATGGAGATTCTGTTCAGATGTCCAATTGCATATGACCGTAGGCTAACATGGAGATTCTGTTCACATGTCCAATTGCATATGACCATAGGCTAACATGGAGAGTCTGTTCAGATGTCCAATTGCATATGACCGTAGACTAACATGGAGATTCTGTTCAGATGTCCAATTGCATATGACCACAGACTAACATGGAGAGTCTGTTCAGATGTCCAATTGCATCTGACCGTAGACTAACATTGAGATTCTGTTCAGATGTCCAATTGCATATGACCGTAGACTAACATGGAGATTCAGTTCAGATGTCCAATTGCATCTGACCGTAGACTAACATGGAGATTCTGTTCAGATGTCCAATTGCATCTGACCATAGACTAACATGGAGATTCTGTTCAGATGTCCAATTGCATCTGACCATAGACTAACATGGAGATTCTGTTCAGATGTCCAATTGCATATGACCATACAGTTGCAAGAAAATGTATGTGAACCCCTTGGGATTACGTGGAGTTTTGCATGAATTGGGCATAAAATGTGCTCTGAACGTCATCTAAGTCACAACAACAGAAGAACACAGTCTGCTGAACATAATACTACACATTTTGCAGGAAAATGTACGACCATCTGTCCGCCAACTGAAGCTCCGCAGAGGATGGGTGATGCAACAGGACAATGACCCAAAGCATACAAGTAATTCAACAAAACAATGGCTGCAAGAGCACAGAATACGCCTTCTGGAGTGGCCCAGTCAGAGTCCTGACCTCAACCCGATTGAACCACCAGACATCCCAAGAATATTGCTACACTGAAACAGTTTTGTGAAGAGGAGTGGTCCAACATTACCCCAGATTGTTGTGCAGGTCTGATCTGCAACTACAGGAAATGTTTGGTTGAGGTTATTGCGGCCAAAGGAGGGTCAACCAGTTATTAAGTCCAAAGGTTCACATACTTTTTCCTCCCTGCACTGTGAATGCTTACATGTTATGTGCAATTAAACCATGGCAACATCTAATGTTTGTGTAGTATTATGTTCAGCAGACTGTGTTCTTCTATTGTTGTGACTTAGATGACGTTCAGAGCACATTTTATGCCCAATTCATGCAAAACTCCACGTAATCCCAAGGGGTTCACATACTTTTTTTGCAACTGTAGACTAACATGGAGATTCTGTTCAGATGTCCAATTGCATCTGACCGTAGACTAACATGGAGATTCTGTTCTGATGTCCAATTGCATCTGACCATAGACTAACATGGAGATTCTGTTCAGATGTCCAATTTCATCTGACCATAGACTAACATGAAGATTCTATTCAGACTGGAAAAATTGACAGGTGGATCTAATTGGATTGGCCTGTGTGAAAGGGCTCTTTGACAACTGTCCAATCCTGATTCAGTTATCACAAAAGATGTTGGAATTTGTTGAAATGCTTGAAGCTATCAGGCTGAATATGGTCATCTTAATACACCTACTAGAGGCACAAGCAGCAGTCTGGTAGAATTGTTGTTAGCGGCATGGAAAATAATACAGGTTTGCCAGGACTTGGTGACATGTAGCTGGAAGAAGAGTATTTATGGCTGGGAAGGTAAATTTGTCTCTGCTCGGGCACCACATGACAGGTCCAATGAGCCATGACCTAACAGTTGAAGGTGACAAAGAAAGTACAAGTCAAGGTACAGCATTAACTTCTTCACTGCTATGCCTCAATGTAAATCCAGTGATCTAAAATTATTTACTTATCTACTTATTTTTATAAGCATACTAAAATCCATTATTTTATCTTACAGAAATCTAATTTTTTTTCATATTTAAAAGCTTTTTTGTATTGTTGATTGAAAACAACCCTCTGGCTGTTTCCTGCTTTCCTTGTTATAACCTTACACAGCAGAAAGCGCTGATCCATATCCCACGCTGATGAGCTCTAATAAGATTTAAACATGCTGTCAGAAAGTTGGATTTATGCTTCGGCATCTTCGGCTGTATACATGCTAAGGCACCAGCCATTCTAGCTGAAGAAGGGCACAATACCCATAAGAAAGACGTGACTCTCTAATCTCTGTTCAGTATTCCTATGGTTAAAACAAGTCTTCCAATAACCTCTGACATGAATGGACAACGTGAGTAGGCAAGTAAATGATCCTAGAAGGGAGTCTTGATTGCATTGTTGCTAAGGTGGGCTGCTAGGTTCCTTCTAACCCAGCTGACTATACCCCAAAATAGATATACAACATTGCTTTTTTATAACAGAAGGTATTTACATGTCAGCATTTTCATCTTAAATCCAAGGAACAACTTTCACTGGCAAAAAAATCCAAGAAGCCAAGTGTTTATTCCACATGGGTGAAGCTAAGCAAATGACTCCTTAAAGTGGTATTAAACTCAAAAACAAAAATGTAATGTATTGCAACTTACCAATTATTAAATGTGGTGGTTGCATTAGTTTTCTTTTTTAACCACTTCAAGTCCAGACACTTTCACCCCCTTTCAGTCCAGGCCAATTTTCAGCTTTCAGTGCTATCACACTTTGAATGACAATTGCATGGTCATGCAACACTGTACCCATATGAATTTTTTTGCATTTTTTTGAGACAGATAAAACTTTTTTTTGGTGGTATTTATTCACCACTGGGATTTTTATTTTTTGCTATATAAATGAAAAAGTACAAAAATTTAGAAAAAAAAGTGTTTTCCTTATAAAATTTTGTAAATAAATAATCTTTCTTCATAAATCTAAGCCAAAATGTATTCATCTATCATTTTAGTAAAAAAAATAACTCAAATTCGTTTATAATCAAAAATTATAATTTTTCAAACTTTTTTTATATTTATTTTATTTTTTTATATTATTATTTGTTTTTGTTTTTTTTTAACATACTGTCACCCTAGCAGTATAGTGTCACCACAGTGACACTGTATTACTTGTGGAGGGTGATGAAGATTTTTTTTTTTTTTACACTGATTGATTTTACACACATAAAGGCTGTAAAAGAAATAATTTTGCCTTCTCTCTGGCTGCATTCTTGAAGCCATTGACAAATACTGTGCGAGCTGTGATTGATCACAGCTAGTCACATGGTACAAGGCTGTTGTGAATAGCCCATGTGACCTCTGTGATCATTCACAGATTTCATAAGTAGTCAGCAATGATGTCAGGAAGTGATATCACATGAATCAGTGATCACATGAATCAGGATCTCATACAGAGGTCCCGTATAGCGATCTGTGTTCCGCTGTGTCCTCCAATGTAAGATGCAAGATGTAGTTTTGTGCATTGAGGAGAAAGAGAGAACCCTCTGCTGGGTTGAACTTGCAGGGTGACTAGAGTAGGAAACAAAGTGGGAAAATTGAGAAACTTTGCCACCCCTGACCTTTGTTTAGCAGGTCCTAAGGCTTGGTTCAGGACAGTCTTGGGGCCTAAGTGAAGAGCACCCCATGTGTGAACAACCCTATGTGTAAACAACCTGTGGGAAGTGTCTAGTAACATCTGGGAAGATGACTGCAATGGTGATTACACCAAGTGTTCTGCACTAAGGAGACTACTAAGTCATATAATGAAGGTGCAATGTTCTGCACTATAGATTACAGTTCAGGAAGTCGTGTTAATGACTTTTGTTCTGTGAAAAAGAAAGAAATGTCCTTATGCCAGTGTGACTGACTAAACATTTTGTAGTAATGTGTTGAAAATGCTTTTGGAGGGGACATTCTTTACTCCTCAGGCCTCAGGCCAGGACAGTGTGACACAACATAGTAGTGTTTGTCCAAGAAAGCAGATATGTGACTATCCCATCTGGAGAAGAAGTGGGGTGGGACATGGGACAGCCTGGCATGAACCCAATCTGTACTTTACAGTGTTGTAGAATAGGCCTGATTGTTCAATTTGGTCAGGTTACCATAATCTTAAATAGAAAATATAATGGGTTTAGATGAATTTTAATTTAAGCATAGTTTAGGTAAGTCAGTTTATTTTTCAATTCATGAGTCTGTGGCTATTCTAAATGGAGAGCACAGCAGCAGCTGTTTGCTTTCAGTCTCTCTGTCTATATTTGAAAGTCACACAGCACAGACAGGAAGGGAACTGTCATAGTGTGCCCAGAAAAGGCATACGTGTGCAGAAATACATTGATTTCATGCATGATCATGTATCAGCGTGCACGGCCGCCACTACGATAGGCTCCAAGGGGGCTATTTAAGCAGCACGGATCATTGGATCATTGCCATATGGTCTATAAAGTTCCTGCATCTGACCTTCTGCTGCCGACCCGATCTGCCTCTGACCACATCTGAACTTTGCCTGCACTGATCCCTGGCTTGTCTCAGGACTACGTCTCTGCCTGTTCCTTATGCCAATCTGCCTCACTGTCACCTACTCTGGCCTGGACTCTGACTAATCTTGTGTCTCCAATTTGCACCTGACCTATGTACAAGTTATTGATCCAGTTTGCCTGACTCTGCTCTGTACTCCGAACCTGTGCCCGCTACTTGTACCCAGCAACCACCAGTCCACCGGCGCCTGCTGTCTGTCTGTCATTGACCTGCCAGCCTGGCATCACTGCTGCTCAGCAAACACAATCTAGCCTGCATCTCAGACAGCTCTTCTGCATCTATCACCACAAGAACTATGAGGCACTTATGCCACTTTGCGCTCCAGTGCCTCCTGTTACCAGGGACATTGAGTCAGAGGTGTAAGAGATGCCTACCTCTTCACATCAGGCTCCACCACAAGGTACGTGATAGGAACTTACTCTTAGGAAAAATGTCTGCCTGGGACTTAAAAATTCCTCCCTGGCATGGAAATTGTTGTACATGACTAACTTTCATAGGTATGCACAGTCTATATGGCATCATTCTAAGGAGGAAATGGATTGAATATTGCATGTTTCGCCTTTTTTAATTCATTAGAACATGCAGTAACCTTATTTTCATGTGCAGGCACCAGTTTTTTTCTTTCAACACATTTTCATTGAGGAGTTTATAAGATTAGGAATAAACAAATATGACTCTGAATGAGCAAGATATTGACTATCATTAGACCACAGGGTAAGCAATCAAAAATAAGTCAATATTTGTCTGCACCATTTTATCCATAAATATGGAGAAAAGAAGAAAACATTATTTGTAGCATAGGCTGGAACTGCACTAAAGAAGAAAAGATTTGAGATGTTAAAGGAAACATCATGAAGAGCCAATTGTGCCTAAACACTACACTGAAAGATTTAAGATTTTGTCCTGAATTCTTCCTGATAGAGTATGTCCTGGAATGTGAGTGTGCCTAGGCACTCCTGTGTCTACAATGTACCTGCAGTGTACGATCTAAAGCATTGCTGCCCCTGACTGCTTGTCCCACGTGCATTGAAGTAAGATTTGGTAATATCTATCATTTGCTACGCATAAGTAAGGGTTAAAATGGCTTCACCTTTTTAGTATCCCACGTGTTGTATTATATGAAAGCTGTTTAGGATCTGAACATTTATATCTCCATTTTCACAGCATATTGCAGGTTAGTAGTTAAAAAGAACAGGAATGCCTGAAGTTGCTGTATTCTTTGATAAAACAATAAATTATGCTCACTGTGTGTAACCCCTCTCCCCTCCCCCCCCCCAATATTATATATAACGTATATGTGAAAATGCTGTAAATTAAAAATGCTTTCAGAAATAAAAGTGTTAATAGTTTATATTTATCAGTTCACAAAATGGAAAGTAAATGAACAGAAATCCTAAACAAATCAATATTTGGTGTGACCACCCTTTGGCTTCAAACCAGCATCAATTCTTGGAACACAAAGTGCTTGTGCACACAGTTTTTGAAGGAACTCAGCTGGTAGATTGTTCCAAACAACTTGAAGATCTAACCACAGATCTTCTGTGGATGTAGACTACCTCAAGTCTCTTCATGTAATCCCAGACAGACTCAATGGTGTTGAGATTAGGGCTTTGTGGGGGCCAGACCATCACTTCTAGTACTCCTTGTTCTTTTTTATACTGAAGATGGTTCTTAATGGCATTGGCTATATGTTTGGGGTGAAGGTCTTGCTGCAAAATAAATTTGGGGCCAATCACACTCCTCCCTGATGGTCTGGCATGATGGATAAGTATCTGCCTGTATTTCTCAGCATTGGGTACACCATTGATCCTGACCAAATCTCTAACCTCATTCAGAAATGCAGTCCTAAATTTGCAAGGAACCTCCACAATGCTTTACTGCTGACTGCATACACTCGTTATTGTACTATTCTCCAGCCCTTCACAAACAAACTGCCTCCTGCTACAGCCATATGTTTAATATACTGTATATCCATATCAAATTTGACTCATCAGTCAGGAGCACCTGCTGCCATATTTCTGCACCCCACTTCCTATATTTTCATGGACAGTTGAGTCGCTTAGCCTTGTTTCCACATCAGAAACATGAAGACCACGGCTGGCCAGATTTCTCCGGACAGTAGATGGGTATACCTGGATCCCACTTCTTTCTGCAAGTTCTGTGCTGATGGCACTGCTGGACATCTTCTGATGTCAAAGGGAAGTAAGCATGATGCTGTATCTGCTGTATCTGCTGCATTAACATTCCCGGGTCAACCTCTGCATCTAAAGTCCTCAATGTTGCATAATCAACGGTGTCCTCCATGCTGAGTAATACAGGCAGATACTTATCCACCATGCCATACCATCAGGGAGGCGTGTGATTGGTCCCAAATTTATTCTGTAGCAGGACAATGACCCCAAACATACAGCCAATGTCATTAAGAACTATCTTCAGCGTAGAGAAAAACAAGAAGTCCTGGAAGTGATGGTTTGGGCCCCACAGAGCCCTGATCTCAACATCACTGAGTCTGTCTGGGATTGCATGAAGAGACAGAAGGATTTGAGGCAGCCTATGTCCACAGAAGATCTGTGGTTAGTTCTCTAAGATATTTGGAACAACCTACCTGCTGAGTCACTTCAAAAACTGTGTGCACAAGCTCTATGTGTACCTAGAAGAATTGATGCTGGTTTGAAGCCAAAGGGTAGTCACACCAAATATTGATTTTCTTTAGATTTTTCTTTTGTTCACTCACTTCGCATTTTGTAAATTGATAAAAATAAACAATTAAAATAGATATTTTTGAAATTATTCTTAAAGAGTTTCTTCACATCTGCCAAAAAATGTTTGCAGTGTACTGTATATATCTATATCTGTATGTATATTTATGGGGGAATTCTGTATACCAGCTTTTTGCAGCCAAAGTGCCCAGGCACCCTGGGGTGCCTTCATGTACCTTCAGGGGTTCCTTGGCAAAATGCCTAAAAAGTGGCCACAAAATTGTATACAAGCCACCAAGTGGATCAAGCCTGCCTTTAGTTACACAAAGCCACAGGTTTTTATTGTGCTCCATTACAACTTTCTAGCCACCGGTGACATAACAACCAATGATATCATCAGGTGATAAGAAGGACATCAGGCACCTGCACAGCATCCTTTTCCCCTCCCCTGCCCCTCTCTATCAGCACTGGGGTCACATTAGCTGAATGAGGGAGATAAACTGGGGGAGGAGAGAAACAATGGAATACTAGTCAGTACCAGTGTGCAAAAGTGTATTTGCTTTGGAAGAATAAATCACCTCTAATGTTGGATGTCCTACATGTGCAGGTGTTGCTGAGTTCTCTAAAACTATTAGTTTAGTTTTCTACATTTTGTAATGGGTGCCTCAAAATTGTGCAGAGTGTTAAAGGGTGCCCTGAGATTGTGCAGAATTTTAAAGGGTGCCTTGACTGAAAAAAAGGTTGAGCACTGCTGTATACAAATAAAACATTGCTGCCATAGTTTCCACGGTTATGAAGAAGCTGTATTTTTATATTTTTGCCAGTTTTAGAAAATCATAACTGGCTGCTGATGCAAATAGGTCATTTTTATTGGCAAGAAAATGACAGATTCAGATGTATACCAATCACATATGTTATATAATAAAAAGAAAGTGGAATATAGAGACTGCCATTGCTGACTTACTCCTGAAAATACCAGTTACCTTCTCTTCTCTTTCTGTATGTGGATGATGGCATTGTAATTATTTTAATAAAAATTCTAAGTACCTCTTTCCTAATCGATATACAGCTGTCACATGACCCAGCTCTTTCCCAGCCTGTCTGAAGGGAAACGTAAGTAGAAAGAGCGTCTAGTGCTCTGCTGCTGGTCACATGTTCAAAATAAAAAAAACAGCCTTTAGGATACAGCTTACAAATATATAATTAATATCAATAAACTGTTTTACATCGTCATACAAATATATATTTGAAATCAAATCTTTATTATTTTTTGGCAATAACATGGTGTGGGTGAATTTCTGTCAATCACAGGTTGTGTCACACTCCTCTAGCCAGTGTAGTAGAATAACAAGGAGATAAAGCATCCATCAATCAAGATGTAATATCCCACTCCTATTGTGTTTAGCTGAAAAAGAAGGGGATGTTTGAGGAGGAGGAGGGGAGTCTGGGGAAGTATGAGCAGGAGGGGACGTCTGAAGAGGAGGAGGGAGATCTGGGGGGGTCTGAGGTGTAGGAGGGTGAAGGTCTAGGGGGTGTTTGAGGAGGAGGAAGGAGATCTGGGGGGGTCTTTGTACTAACAGATCATCTGGAATTTAGAGGCAGCTTCTTCTGCCTCTCTCCCGTCATGTGACATGCCACATGACAAGAGGAGAGAGAGAGGGGGCATCTTAGGAGGAGGGGATTCTGGGGTGGCTGAGGACAAGGGGAGAATCTGGGGGGGGGGGTCTGAGGAGGAGGGGGGAGGTCTGGGGGTAAGAGGAGCAGGGGGGAATCTGGGGTGTCTAAAGAAGAGGGGGAAGGTCGGGGGGGTCTGAAGAGGAGGGGGGAGATCTAGGGGGATCTGAGGAGGAGGGGGAAAGTCAGGGGGTGTGAGGAGGAGGGTGGCATCTGGGAGGTATGAGAAGGAGGGGGAAGGTCTGAGGGGTGTGAGGAGGAGGGGGGAAGGTCTGGGGGGGTATGGGGAGGAGGGAGGCATCCAGGGGGTGTGAGAAGATGGAGGGAAGCTCTAGGGGGGTATGAGGAGGAGGGGCACTTCTGGGGGGTTCTGAGGAGGAGGGGGAAGGCCTGGGGAATATGAGGAGGAGGGAGGTCTGTTTGAGGAAGGGGGGGATCTGGTGGGATCTGTAGAGGGGGAAGGTCTGAGGGAGTGTGAGAAGGAGGGTGGCATCTGGGGGAGGTCTGAGGAGTAGGGGGAAGGTGTGTGGGGGGGGTCTGAGGAGGAAGAAGAAGGTCTAGGGGATGTCTGATGAGGAGGAGGGATGTCTGGGGGAGTCTGAGGAGGAGGGGGGCATCTGAGGAGGAGGAGGGAGGTCTAAGGACAGGAGGTGAGCAAAACCTTGGACAGAGGGGTGGCGGTGGACGTGGTATAGTTGGATTTTACAAAAGCATTTGACACACATGGCTAATGTGTAAGGTAAAGTCTACAGGCTTGGTAAAATCAGTGTGTAAATGGATAGAAAACTGGCTAAAAGATCGTATTCAGAGAGTAGTGGTTAATGATTCATACTCTGAATGGTCTAGGGTTGTCAGTGGTTTACCCCAAGGTTCAGTTTTGGGACCCTTACTTTGAATATATTTATAAACGATATAGGGTCTGAGATTATAACTACCATTTCAGTCTTTGCAGATGACACCAAGCTGTGCAATGGAATAACGTCCTTACAGGATGTCTCCAACTTACAAGCCGACCTCAATGCACTGTTTAATTGGGCAACTATGTGGCAAATGAGGTTTAATGTTGATAAATGTAAGGTTCTGCACTTGGGGGCTAAGAATATACATGCATCATACATACTAAGGGGGGAGTACAACTGGGGGAATCAATGGTGGAGAAGGATCTGGGAGTTCTGGTAGATCACAAGCTTAATAATGGGATGCAATGCCAAAATGCAGTTTCTAAAGTGAGCAAAGTCCTCTCATTAAAAGAGATATAGACTCCAGAGAGAGAGATATCATTTTACTCCTGTATAAATCATTAGTAAGACCCAGGGGCGGACTGACAACTCATGGAGCCCCCGGGCAATAGGGGATAATGGGGCCCCTGTGTCCTTGACCACACTCAAAGCACACCCAAAAAAGGTACCTGGGGCATTTCATGGGGCCCCCTACTGACCCTGGGCCCTCGGGCAGTGCCCGAGTACTCGAATGGTCAGTCCGCCTCTGGTAACACCTCACCTGGAATATGCACTTCAGTTTTGGGCACCAATTCACAAAAAGAACATTGGGGAACTGGAGAAAGTACAGAGAAAGGCAACTAAACTGATAACATCACAGAGCACAAAAGGGGCAATCTTTACGTCTGGAGGAAAAGAAATTTAGTCTCCAAACACGGAAAGGTTTCTTTACATTGTGAGCTGTGAAAATGTGGAATAGACTCCCTCAAGAGTTGGTTCTGGCCAGCTCCGTGGATTGCTTTAAAAAAGGCCTGGATTCTTTCTTGGATACAGAATATAACTGGATACTAACATTTATAGGTAAAGTTGATCCAGGGAATATCCAATTGCCTCTCAGTGGATCAGGAAGGAATTTTTTCCCCTGCAGGAGCAAATTGGATCATGCTTTGCTGGGGTTTTGTTTGCCTTCCTCTGGATCAACTGTGGGTATAGGATTATAACTTTTTTTTTTTTTTAATGGTTGAACTGGATGGACTTTTGTCTTTTTTCAGCCAGCCTAACTACGTAACTATGTAAGGAGGAGCAGGGAGGTCTGGGGGGTGTCTGAGGAGAGAGATCTGGGGGGTCTGAGAAGGAGAGGGGAGGTCTGAGGAGGAGAGGAAAGCTCTGCGGCTAGGTTGTCATCCTTCCCCCTTGTACTCACAGATCATCTGGAATTTAGAGGCAGCTTCTTCTTCCTCTCTCCATTCCTGTGACATGCCACATGACAAGAGGAGAGAGAAAGAAGGGTACTCTGCCCTCACTATTCAGCAGCGTAGTACAGAGCCAGTTCTCAGTCTCAGCATTAGCTCTCTATCACCACCTGCAGGCTGTAGGGAGAAGAAAGTCGAATCCTCTCTCCAGGTGCGGCTGTCAGCCTCCTGTCAGTGAGGAACGGTAGTGGTGCAGTCTTTTAGCATGGCATCAGAGCGGCCGAGGGGGGCAACTTCTACCGTGCCCCCCAGTCCAGTCCACCCCTGATGATGTGGGTTTAATGACACTTTAATGCAACATAAAAATGAAATGGATCTGAATCAATTCAGATCATCTGTTATGTACTTAGGTTATTTCAGATGCTTCAAACATTACCATAAGGCCCAAACTATCACATCAAATCATCTGAATGAAACAAATGAATACAAATAAATTTGTTGTTTCATTGCAATTTATTTCAGATACATTAAAATTCATTACTATTGTGATTCGAACATTCATATACACTATATTGTCAAAAGTATTGGGACACCCCTCCAAATCATTGGATTCAGGTGTTCCTATCACCTCCATGATCACAGGTGTATAAAATCAAGCACCTAGGCATGCAGACTGCTTCTACAAACATTTGTGAAAGAATGGGTCGCTCTCAGGAGCTCAGTGAATTCAAGTGTGGTAACGTGATAGATTGCCACCTGTGCAATAAGTCCATCTGTGAAATTTTCTTGCTACTAAATATTGCACTGTCAACTGTTAGTGGTATTATAACAAAGTGGAAGCAACTGGGAACAACAGCAACTCAACCACGAAGTGGTAGGCCATGTAAAATGACAGAGCAGGGTCAGCGCATGCTGAAGCGCACAGTGTGCAGAAGTCACCAACTGTCTGCAGAGTCAATAGCTAAAGACCTCCAAACTTTGTGTGGCTTTCAGATTAGCACAACAACAATATGTACAAAGCTTCATAGAATGGGTTTCCATGGCTGAGCAGCTGCATCCAAGCCTTACATCACCAAGTGCAATGCAAAGAATCAGATGCAGTGGTGTAAACGCCACCACTGGACTCTAGAGCAGTGGAGATGTGTTTTCTGGAGTGACAAATCACGCTTTTCTGTCTGGCAATCTGATAGATATGTCTGCGTTTGGCGATTGCCAAAAGAATGGTACTTGCCTGACTGCATTGTGCCAAGTGTAAAGTTTGGTGGAGGGGGGGGATTATGATGTGGGGTTGCTTTTCAGGGGTTGGGCTTGGCCCCTTAGTTCCAGTGAAGAAAACTCTTAAGGCGTCAGCATATCAAGACATTTTGGACAATTTCATGCTCCCAACTTTGTGGGAACAGTTTGGGGATGGCCCTTTCCTGTTTCAACATGACTGCACACCAATGCACAAAGCAAGGTCCATAAAGACATGGATGAGCGAGTCTGGGATGGAGGAATTTGACTGGCCTGCACAGAGTCCTAACCTCAACCTGATAGAACACCTTTGGGATAAATTAGAGCGAAGACTGCAAGCCAGGCTTTCTTGTCCGACATCAGAGCCTGACCTCACAAATGTACTTCTGGAAGAATGGTTAAACATTCCCATAGACACACTTCTAAACCTTGTGGACAGCCTTCCCAGAAGAGTTGAAGCTGTTATAGCTGCAAAGGGCGGGGCCAACTCAAAATTGAACCTTACAGACTAAGACTGGGATGCCATTAAAGTTCATGTGACGCTGATGCGATCCTGGTGTGGGATCAGCATCACCGCTGTGCTGAACTGATGTACATTTTTCCGCAGCAGTAAGCTGGCAATCTGTCTCTGGAGGAGAACGGCAGTCACCCTATGTTCAGCTCTGAATCCTGCACCAAGGGAGCTAGCCAGTCCCATGCTGTAGAATATATCTGCTCTCCCAGCAACCTTCTGGTTTGCCAGTCCTCTGTTAGTTGTAGTTCAATCAGCATTAAGAAATACAGCATGTGTTGGCTATAGGACTACAGGTCCCAAGATCTTCTGCTGTCACAAGAACTGGATCCACTCTGCTAACAGGAAGTGATATAGCAGTCCAAGTACTGGGCACCAGGGGGAAAAAAAGGTTAATCATAATCCCATCTATAAATGTCCCTGAAAGGCATAATGACATTATTATTATTATACAGGATTTATATAGCGCCAACAGTTTGCTCAGCGCTTTACAATATAACGGGAGACAATACAGCAACAATACAGTTCAATACAAGAGGGTTAGGAGGGCCCTGCTCCTTGGAGCTTACAATCTAGGAATAGCCAGAACCTGGCTACACATGCAGAAAACTTACTTGGACAAAGGAAACGAATGCAGTCACCACATCTAAGGATAGGTACGCTAAAATATACTATATTTTTGCTCTTGAGTTTAGGTACCTTTTAATTATGTTAATTATCAAGTTATGCCTATGTATTGTGTACAATGGAAATATGAAAATGTCATTAGAATAAGTTAGTAGCACCATGCAGAGGAATGCTTTTCAAGGAGTGAGCAAGAAATAAGGTGAGGAATGCCATACTAAGATTTTGAATGATGATCTCACTAATCTAAAGCTGTCCCTGCTACATTCACCAAAACACGTAGTGCCATAACTGGCAGCACTACTACCTTGGTACCATTTCAAAACACAGTTGCAGAATGTGTATAGGCTACAGTGCAAATTGTTGCTTTAGTAGAATGTGTTTACAGAGACAGAACAACCCCTAGTTGGTCACACTACCCCTTAAATAAAGAAACCCCTCTGGTGAATGCCATAACTGCCTAATAGACAGTCCAGGCTTGCTGTGTGGCACACAATTGTCAATTGTCAGGGTCACTTCTCTGAATGAACTACATAATGAACATAAGATCTGACATGTCCTCAGCACTGATAGGAAGTATCAATGCATATTGATATAGTGTCCCCATGGCTGTATCTGTTGAATATGTGTTAGGCGCAAATATTGCGGAGCCACAGTGGATAACACCCATAAGTGTGGGACGGAATGATGGATTTCTAATTTTCTGCCATTGTTTTCAAATACAAGAAAGATGCAAAGATTTCTGTTCTAAACAAAAACTTCTTTGTTACTATTGTCAGAGCTGTCTAGGATTGAGAACATAACTGGCATCAATTTTGTCTTAGTTCCTGAAAATGTGCAAGCTGATTTTATGCAATAGTCTTTAAAAAAGCTCTTCCAAACAAAACACCTAAAACAATCTTCTATGATAATCCTGCTGTATGGGGATCCTGCGTTTTGCCTGTCCCCTGCTGCTATTCGCACTTTGCCCCCTCTCCCCTATTGCTTCATTTACCATCAGAAGTGCAGTGAAATGTCCCGTATATACTCTAAGTCAATCTTGTTGCTTGCACAGGAGTAAAGCTGGCCATACACTAGTAGAATTTATTCAAATTTTTTATTTTAATTTTAAGAACATTTGTTTTATTTTGGATCCATTAATAGGGTCAAACTGATACTCATTTCCAATACAGTGGCACGAAAATTTGAAGGAGCAGGATTTACATTTTTTTGTTGAACAGATTTCTAATAGTGGATGTGGATTTCATTCAGGAAATTACATTCATTCCAAAACTGAATGTTAAAAGCAAACTTTTGAAGTACTTTCAAGCGAGGTTTGTCCAGTCATCGAGTGTACAAAGAATGTGCATACGAACATTTATATGAACATTTGTCATCAAATCTATTAGTATATAACCAGCTTAAGGATTCTCTCCCAGGCCACATGTAACAGCATTCAGGCCTGGATCTTGGAGGCTGTGGTACCCAGCACTTCATTATCGGAGGAACAGGAAAGAGTCATATTGAATACCCAAAAGTATCTGGTGTGCTACATTGTTCCAGCAACCATATAGAGAGGAAGGTAGGTGGTGGTGGGGCAGGGAATCAAAAAATAGACAGTCTTTAAATAATACTTACCAGTCCTGTTGCCTATTACTTGTGATGAGAAAAGGGTCGATTTGCCAAAGGGATTCGAAATTTGGCAAACCAGAATTTAGAGGTGAAGTCTAAGGAGGGCTAATAGGCAGATTACTGTAAAAAATGGCATAGACACTTCCCAGGGGAAGTAGGGAGAGGGTCCTTTCATCAAAACTACACAAACTGAATAACATTCTTGGGGAATGCTTTATGCTGTATGCGGTGTTATAGAATAGCACGGTTTTTGATTTACTGGGACAGTCTCAGAGACAATGTATACTGAAAGTACACATTTGACTTTCAAATTTATTTATTTTCTTTTATTAGCTTAACTTACTTACAACAGCAGCAGCCCAATCTGATATATTTCAATTTGAAAAAAAAGTTGTTGTTTTTTTAAGGTAGCTTTAGCAGCAACACAAGCTTTTTCATCAAGTTGTAAGACCCGCTTTGACCCATGGAAGAAAATAGCCTAGTAGTTTGTAATGGCTGTCCCTATTCTCGCTAATGCAAAACTTCCTTGTGACTGGCCAATTTCTATGATGCTCTCATTAAGAATAAACAGACTGCTAATGATACAGAAGAGAAAAATTGGCCAGCAGTAGGGCAATTTTAATGAGGGTGAGTTGGCCTTAGAGTCATAAAGAAAGAGTACAGGTAATGTTTATCTAAAGGAATTAAGAGACTGCAGGTGACACAGCAGTGTAAAATTGGCTAGCAGCATGAGGACAATTTTAAATAGCAAGGCTAGGCCCAAAGTTAGTAGAAGCAAAGGATAGCAGTGCAAAATTGGCCAGTGGTAGGATATTTTTAATCAGATATAATAGGCAAAAATGTATGAGAAACTAAAAACAATGTTTACCAGCAGGTGCTTTATCACAATAATAAATAGGCCACAGAGGATACAATAGTATTTACAGTAGAAAATTTTAAAGAGCAAAGCTAGGTCCAAATTTATAAGAGACAAAGAGTACAGGCTGGAGTTTTACTAGAAGGATTAGGACACTGCAGAGGATACAGCAATGTAAAATTGTCCAGCTGCAGGACAGTTTTACTTAGGGATAATAAGCCTAACTGGTATGTCTAACTTTTTTTTTTTATTTATAGGGATTGGGGGTGTGTGTTAAATATTAGTGATATAATGTGAAGTGCTTTAGGTGTACATTGTTATTGTACTTGTACTGTAGTTTTTTCTTTCAAAAGATTCAGTGGCATGCTGTGAACCGGAAAAGATGGTCAGTAACAAGTGAGCACCCTAAACTAAACAAAAAGGCCCTATCAACATAAAATCAATATAACCCAAAATAAATAAATAACTAAAAAACAAAAACAATACAAATCACAGAATGAACAGCTATTTTTTAAATAAAGGAGGTGTTGGAGAAAAAACTTTTCCAGAATGAAAGTATACGTCTTTATTGACCCTAATCTCTCCCTTTGAAGCTTTTCAGCTATCCCTGCAACAGTTTCCAAATCACTGACACAATGGCTGCTCTGTACTCCCCCTTTTACAGTGAGGGTGATGACTTTCCAAAAGCTCCCTTACTGGCCCTATTATGCCTGCTGGCCATAATTTAGCATGCAATGCATAGTTTAAAAAAACTCTCCAAAGCAGATCTACACATAACTTTGCCAACCCTGCAAATCTCAACCCAAAGGATTCACCTTGAGCCTATGGTAATGGTTGAACCTGAACTTCATCCTTACTCTTGACTTTCTAGTCTTCACTCTATGGCAGGGATACAGCTCTGAAAGGACACACTACTCTTGTGGCACCTGGTAGATGGAATGACAGAACACAGAGTAGAACACAGAAATCTAACTCATCCAGAAATATCAATTCTAATGCAGGGTTTAACTCCTTTCCTTTAGAGAGTGAAGATTGAAGTCATGGGTGGTTTTAGAGAAATTAGGTTTTAGAGAAATTGAAGCACCACACCACTGCTAAGAAGTGTAGACACAACTATACAACGTGTTTCAGTTGTCCAAGAGCATCCCCTTATCAGGGCTTGATTGACAATAGACTAGAAGTAAACTGGACCTTTAATGTTATTTCTTCCAGTGTGACTGCAAGCACAGGCCTTGTCATAAGCTGGTTTAGACCCCCAAAATGCATTGGTTACTTTTTGAATTGCCCCCCTGACTTTTATAGAAATAAAGTTGTATCTGGACCTCCTAACAATGCTGTGGCACTTCAATTGCAATTTTTGTTACATTACACTACAACGAGATTGTGGAGATCCTCTGGGGTGTGGAAGCTACCTACCCGGGAAGCAGATCATTTACATCAACATCAATACTTTAAGACAGTGAGATTATCCTGTGAATCCAGCACTCTTTTTCTACTTTCATCAACTTTTGGAGTCACAGAGACCCTATAAATAATATATAAATTGTTTTTCTTTCAATAAAGGGTTGCTGATTTGAAACGGTGCTGGGGCTATATTATACATTCAGTTTAGATGCAATTCTTAACTGGATTCTTGGAGCCATTGCTTTAAGCAGCTGCCTATAAATAAGAAGTAAGATATAAATTAAGGTAATGCAGTCACCTACATTTGGTGCAGAATAGTTAGCGAACCGCTATAAGTGTTGCCTTAGGCTCAGTCAGTTATTTTTAATCCAAATCATAATTCAACCTGGGCAACACCCATCCCCCCTCCACTTTCTAATCTATATTCCACCACACAGCTTAATTACCACGACTGTGCAGCTCACAATGTGATACTCTCAATGCTTGATTTCACCCTTCACTGAGAAATAGCCACCATTTTGCTGACTCATTGTAATGAGGATAGTAAAGCAGTCAAATATATAAGTGAAATAAATACAGCATTTGGCTGGAGAGTGTCTATTGTTCCAGCCATGTAGTGTGCAGATGCAAGCGACAAAGATTTATTACTAGGAATACATTACGCCATGTGGTTCTCAGCTTTCAAATTACATTGGAGATGATAGTAAAGGGAATGAGGTGTGGTGGGCCGGAAACTGCTTGCCAGAGATGGTGACAGTGTCGCTGTGCAGCTAGCAGGCATCTTGCATTGGAAGGTGATGAATACAGCTTTTCAGCAAGAGCTTGTGTGCTGCTCATCACATATATTAGCATATTTCTCACATTCTGTAAACTGCAACTCTGAAATTGGATGGAAATTTGGCAATTTATCATAGCAAGTGTTTACTGCTGTTGCAGGTGTCACAGTATATTGTGTTTTTAAAAAATCACATTTTGCGGAGCAAAAATTTGAATTACTGTAAAATATTCTGCAAGAAAAAAAAAGAGTCTTCTAAATATTGGTCTTTATATAGCTGCATGGAGTGGACATTTTTTGAGCCCAATTGATTTATGTTGGTTCTGCAGGGTAAAGGGACAGGCTCTCTTGTTAGAAGAAATTCCTTCTGCCATTAATAAACTCCTTCTCCACACTGCCCTGCTGCTCCGTTCCTCCATCAGAATCTGGGGTCCAAGCCCAATGTAAACTGTGTGTTGGATGGCGTCAAAGCTTGCACAGGGTTGACTTATTCCTTCTCTTCCATGCACAATAGTGTTCAGGCCTGTCAATTGACTGTTAGAAATTCTGTATATAACCCAACAGAACAGGCAGTGCACAGTCCACATGTGCTTATCTGCTCCACTGCAACTAGGACACAGGAAACTTTATTCAGAGAAAAGACATAGAGTATACCATAGATGCAGCTACAAACATATAAACACTGCCATCTACTGGTTGAAGAATACTGTATATCTCTACTGAATACTGAAGTATTGATGTCAATGGTGGAGAAGGATCATAAGCTTCATAATGCCAGGCTGCGGTTTCTAAAGCGAGAAAAATCCTCTCTTGTATTAAAATAGGTATAGACGCCAGAGAGAGAGATATCATATTACCTCTGTACAAATCATTAGTAAGACCTCATCTGGAATATGCAGTTCAGTTTTTGGCACCAATTCACAAATAGAACATTGGGGAACTGGAGAAAGTACAGAGAAGGGCAGCCAAACTGATAAGAGGCATGGAGGAGCTCAGCTATGAGGAAAGATTAGAGGAACCAAATTTATTCTCTCTTGAGAAGAGGAGATTAAGGGGGATATGATCAACATGTATAAATACATCAGTGGTTCATATAGTGAACTCGGTGTAGAGCTATTCACCCTGAGGTCATCACAGAGGACAAGGGGGCACTCTTTACGTCTGGAGGAAAAGAAATTTAATCTCCAAACATGGAAAGGTTTCTTCATAGTGAGAGCTGTGAAAATGTGGAATAGACTCCCTCAAGAGTTGGTTCTGGCCAGCTCAGTAGATCACTTTAAAAAAGTCCTGGACTCTTTCCTAGATACACAGAATATAACTGGATACTAATATGTATAGGTAAAGTTTATCCAAGGAATATCTGATTGCCTCCTGGGGGAGTAGGAATTTTTTTCCCCGCTGGAGTAAATTGGGTCATTCTTTACTGTGTTTTTTTTCTGTCTTCCTCTGGATCAACTGTAGTTATAGGATTGTGTATAATTGGTTTGTATAAATTATTTGTGTTTTTTTTCCTTTATCTATGTTGACCTTGATGGACTTGTGTCTTTTTTTCAACCAGAATACCAATGTAACATAGTATGTAGTTGTTGCACAAAGTACATAAACATTGTATTCCATCACTCCCAATCAACAACTACTCTTTATATTAATCCCATTTCAGATCAGCTCTGATCCACTTTTGTTTCTCATGGGTTGGAAGTCTTTGCATCTCATCCCATGAATCTGGTCCTGATTTTAAAGCTATGCGAGCAACAGATGTTTGGCTGGGATGCCTTTGTTTCTTCTGGTGGCCTGTTTTCTTCTTTTACAGCATTTGGATTGTCTTGTGTTAATTTCTATTTCTGTGTCACTTTGTTGCTTATCTTCATGTGACAGTAGGGTGGAATTTCCCTTAGTTTGAAATGTTTGTGTTAGTTCAAAAAATTTTGAACACACTAAAGTTTCGACAATTACACTTCTACTGATGGTTACCTTGTTTGTGTCTTTGTGTAGAATTCTGTATCCCTTTTTAGATTCATCGTACCCCACAAGTACACCTTCCTTTTGCACAAGAATCCTATTTTGTACGTTTTTCTTTTGGGATGTGCAGATAGCCTTTGCTTTCAACCATTTTTAGATGATTCAAATTCAAGACCTTTCCATTCAACAGTTCATATGGAGTTTTCTCTTTTGATTTTCCTGGTTGTCGATTTTGGAGATAGTATGCCGTCATAATTGCCTCAAAAAACATGGTTCTTCCACTTTCACATAGAGTACGGTTCATTCTTTCTGCAACCCCTTTTTGTTCTTGGTTGTATGGTACAGTAGTTTGAAATATTATGCCTTGCTTTCTGGGAATCTCCTGTGTGTTATTACCTGTATATTCATTTCCATTGTCTGTGAGTGATACCCTCTGCATTTTGCCAAATTTGTTGCTTACTTGAGCCAACTAGTGTTCAAGTTTCTCTTGTACTTCACTTTTGTTGTGTAGCAGATAAAGTGTAGTATGCCTGAAGTAATCATCTATAAAAGTGAGAAAATTCCTCTTCTTTACTGGAGTAAATTTATCCATTGGACCACAAAGATCTGAATGAATTAAGTCTAGAGCTATTTTAGCTTTGCTGTTACTCTGCTTTGGAAAGGCTTTCTTGTAATTTTCCCTTGTATACAGCTGGTGCATTTCATTGTTTGACCACATGGACTAATTTTAATTCAACATGCATAGTCATTTTCAATTAATTTCTTTATTATATCAGGACTTCTGTGCCATATGTGAATGAAATTTGAATGTTTTTCCTCCTTGGCAGTATTAACCACCTCATTGTAGTTCAGCTGATACAGTTCATCCATAATTTTAGCTTTTGCAAGTAAGATATCCCCTTTTGTGATGGCACAACTGTCACCTTGGAAGGACACTACATTGCCTTATTTTGTGAACTTCTTTACTAACTGAAGATTAGTTTGAAGAGCAGAGACATATCGGACATTTTTCACAGGTATCTTTCTGGTGACACTCTGGGAAATAGAACAGTAAAGAAAACCATCTCCTGTCCCTTCTGATTCTATTATTTGCCCATTCGCTTGTGTTCTTTTTTTCTGTTTTACTCTGGTCAAGTTGAATAATGAAATTTCTGTCATTTGTCAAGTAACTTGTAGCTCCTGAATCAACATTTTGTGTCTGAAAAGGTGAGCTGCAACTTTTGGATTGAAAAACATTTTCATATTCTGCAATCTGCTTTTAAATGGCCTTGTTTCTTGCACACAAAGCATTCACGTGTTTCTTGTTTCATGTTACTGTTTTTATTCCTATTTTTCATCTTTAAAGCAGACTGTGCATCAGAAGCACCATTACTATTAATACTTTCTGTTTTGCGCTTATATTAATCTATAAGCTGGCCCTTGACCTATTCCAATGTCAGGTCATCATCTGGATGTGCATCAAGTGCTGTGACAGGAGTTTCAGAACTTTCTGGTAAACTACTAAGTAATAGTGCTGCAGCATGAAAATATTTTGATTCTTCCCCTATACCTTTCAGTCTTTCAACCATTTCCAAGGTGTGCCTTATGTAATCCTGCATATCCTTGCCTTTTATCAGTTTGGTTTGATATAGCTTTCTAATCAAATACAGTTTCTGAAAGTCAAATGGAAAGTGATGTGAGCGCTATCTCGCCTCAGCCATCACTCCGGCCATGCTCACTGATGCATTTTGCCCCGCCCATCAGGGGCTTGGTCACAGAGGAATTATATAATAAATATTAACGCTAAATCAATCAACCTCGTACTAATTGGCCAGGAGGGAAACCATTTCATAGTATAGTTTGTGATTACTGTGTGCTTTGTCTTAAAAGTTTAAGAAAATGTAAAAAAACCCACAATCTTTTATTCCTCAAACCGGGAGGGGCTCTGACGTCAAGACGCTTAAAGGAAAATACACAGCAAGTATTAGGAGTATGGCAAACACATAGAGGATCATACAATTATGCATACAAAAGCAACTTTATTATTTATATCATGTGAGTGCACTATATTTTACTCTTTTTTCATGGCACTTATGCATATGGAGAGATAAATCAGAAAGGAGTAAAGAGACCCCCTAGAGGGATAACTCCATCCATCCATCCGACTCCAGGAAATAGGTCTCTAGGAAACAGCGAGACCCCCTGCTGGAAAAAGGAAAATACTCCACTCATCCATCCATCCATCTGGGACAGGGATACAGATATCCACTCATCTACAAGTCCAATTAAAGGGACACAAGCTATTTTTGACCTCACTTGACGGTTTAGTCATATAAGTCAGGTGAGAGCACACTGATGAAGGAGCACTCAAGATAAAGATTTTGTGGACTTTTTTTATATATAATTTTTATAAATTTTTTCTACATATTTTTCACTAGTGGAAAACACACTATAAGTCACGGTTGGTTTAAAATAAGCATGCAGCTTTAGCAGGATTGCAAACTACAGTTGGACTCACCTATGTCATTTAAAATTTTTTAAACTTATATTTATTGATTTATTTAATTTATGTATAAATCTTTTTTGCATATTTCACATTTAATTGCATTAGTGGAGCGTGACACATTTGTATTTGATTTTAAATATTAAAGCTAAATCCCTCAACCTCGTACCAATTGGCTAGGAGGGAAACCATTTCATAGTATAGTTTGTGATTAGTGTGTGCATTGTCTTAAAAGTTTAAGAAAATGTCAAAAAAACCCACAATCTTATATTCCCCAAACCGACTATCATTGCTGTTTTACCAGTTCTTCCAAAAATATACCAAATATAGACTTCACTTATGTGTTTGGTAGAAATTAGCCAGCTTCAGCACAGTACACATGCACTTGAATACTCAGTGAATAGAAGGAGCTCTGCAATGTGGACATTTTTAACAGATTCATTGCCAACTGCACCATTGTGGTCTGCAGCTTATCAGCCATGGTAAAATTTGGGTACCAAATGCATGAGAAAACACATAACTCTACACCAAACAGATTGGTGATAGAAGCAGCTCAATCAGAAAATTTGCAGCAAAAGGCAATAAACGAAAAATGGTTTGCTAAAAGATGCTAAAAGGCTAGTTACTGGCATCTTTGAATGAAAAATGAAAATTTTCTTTTAATTGTTTTTTAAAAATGAAACATCTGCCAGCTAAGACTGCATAACATCAATGAATATACTGTAACCGTGTTTATTATATAAACAAAAAGGTAACAGTAAATTCTACTAAAAATAATAATGCCATAGTCCATACTGCATGGAGGGTATGACAAGGTGCAAGCATGCGCAGAGGTGAAGGATTTGCCCATGAGGCAATTTCATATGCGTGACTTGTGACTGGAGGGGGCAGTCATAAATACCTCTACTTATAGTGCCCTATTTGCTTCACTAAAGGATATCTTTTGGATACTTTTTCTTTGTTTGGAGCATGTGCATTTCATGAATTAGTGAACAATTGTGGTGCTATAACATTGTACCTCCTTTGTGTGTATTTTATTTTGAGGTAATAAATTCTTTGTGTACCTGATTGGAATATAGGGTTGAAAAATCCATGTTATTTGGATGTTCTTTGCATATGGAACTTGAGTGTAGGCTTTTGCAGATAGGTAAGAGGATGGCAATCAGTGGGTGTGAATAGATTCACACATTCATGCAAATCTGTATTAAGCTTACACGTTACATTTTGATGGTACAAAACGTTGTAATATGGGGGCCAACTTAGACTATTTGTTTAACCACTTCAATACAGGGCACTTATACCCCCTTCCTGCCCAGGCCAATTTTCAGCTTTCAGCGCTGTCGCACTGTGAATGACAATTGCGCAGTCATGCAACACTGCACCCATGTGACATTTTTATTGTTTTTTTTTACACAAATAGAGCTTTCTTTTGGTGATATTTAATCACCACTGAATTTTTTATTTTTTGCTAAATAAAACAAACAACACTGAAACTTTTGATTAAAAAACACACTTTTCTTTGTTTATAATAATAATAATGATTGAATTTGGGTTTTTTTCAAATATTTCTATTATTTTTCAAATTTTTTATTAAATGTTTTCTTTTTTTTACTATTTTATTTTTCAGCACACTGTGACCACAGCAATACAATGTTACCATAGTAACATTGAACTACTCTGGGCAAGTGATCAGGATTTTTTGTTAACACATTATGATTGCTAATCCCAATGTATTTAATTGATATTTGCAATCATTGTTACTGAATTAAACTGATTCATTCAGTCTTTTGTTGTGATTAGCTGTAATTGGGCAAAGCTGATCAGATGGGCTGTGATTGGCCCTGTCTGTATCATGTGACTGCCTCTACCATTCACAGCTAATAACATAATTGCATACAATGGATGGCATGACAGGAAGCCATCCACTGTATACAATTGACATGTGATCTGCTGTGGACACAGCCGATGACAGATCGCGCCACTGCATGGCCCCGCGGCCATGTGAGCGGATTGTTTTGACAGGAAGTCATATGACGTCCAGTCACAACGGCGAGTGTACGGCCGTCAATCTCCTATAGGCTGGGCAGGAAGGTGTTAATGTGTATTCAGTCAGGTGAGATCTTGTATTAAATAGTTGTTGGTACACCTAAGTGGTTTGTGCAGTCATATTGTAAAGTATGTGGTGAGCTTTACAAGCATTCTGCTTTTCTTTATACTGATTTCTCCCTGTTCTTTTAGTAAATAAAAATGGCGTTTAACCCCTTTTCACCCAGCATACACATATATGCGGCCTCACAGAAGTGGGTATTTATTCATGGAGTCGCATATATATGCTACTGTGTTTGAGCTGCTAGCATGCTGCACAGCACTCTCCCAGCATAGAGACTGAGCTGTCACAGATAGCTTCAGGTCTTGAACTAAAGATCTAGAACTGGAAGAACTGGTTCCTGATCACTTGATTACTGCGGTAGCCTGTGACTGGCTATCACAGGGATCAGTCAGTATACACCCTGACCCTGTGTGTGCCCCTTTTTTTTTCTCCTCTTGGTTGTAGAAAAAGATACATTGTATTTATTTCTCCTTGCTAAAGAGAAAAATTGTAAACCAAAAAAAGTGTATAAAAAGTAATAATAAATAAGATAAAACAGCTAGATCAGGGTTCGATCTAGGTCAAGGGTTAGGTTAGAGTCATGGTTAGGATCAAAGGCCATGCTCAGAGTCAACATCAGGATCAAAGGTCTGGGTCAGTGTGTAGTAATAGGTAAGAATGAAAAAAAAAATATTTTTTTTTAATTTAATATCAGTGTCAGTTAGTGTCAGTAAGTTTCAGATAGGTTAAGAAAGCCAAAATGCACACTGTTGTTTCTGGGCTCTACTACAGGTACAGACAGCAAATATTATACACATATGTGGTATCACTGTAATCTTCAGGAGTAGGAGAATTTGTTTTTTGGCAGTACATTACGGTAATAGCCAAAAATATGCCGCTACATTTTACAAAAATATTTATTTTACTATTTTGTGCCAGTTTTCAGAGCATCTCTTAGCTATGGAGTGAGGAGGGGATAAAATTATTAAAGGAAAACAACAATGCATGTGTAACATGGTACTAATCAGGGGTGGACTGACAACTCATGGGGCCCCCGGGCAATAGGGCAGTGCCAAAACTCAAAAAATCCTATAAAAAAGGTACCAGGGGCATCTCATGGGGCCCCCTACTGACCCCGGGCCCACGGGTAGTGCCCGAGTTTTCAAATGGTCAGTCCGCCCCGGTAATAACACGTGTCAAGATTGCAAAACTGTGTTCAGACATTAAGATTTGTTTTACCTCCATCATGAATAGGTTAATATATTAAAATGTGTGAACAACAGGGTATGCTGTTTTCAGCAATGCTAAAAAGAAATGTTTAAATGAATGTGTCCTATTTAGTTTTATTTATTATTAGTAGTATTTTTCTTAAACCCAATTTTATTTTAAAATGACCCTGATCCCGAAAGGGGTAAAAGGTGACAGCATTTAAAAGTAAAACTTATTTTGATTATTTTATTTTATACCTAATAGCTTTTGTTTTGTTTTTTTGCTGCATATCAGATTTGCTTTATAATGTCTTAAATAATTCCCTTATCATGCTTTATTACCAAGTGTCCAGAGGCAAAACTATCCAATAATCTTTCTATTTAATGAAGATTTAGCAGTCACTTTACAAAAAAGCTGCAGTTTGCAAACCTCTGTGAATAAGAGGTGACTACTGGGTTGTTCTCTATTTTTTTTGTCTTGATCGTCATGGTCAATGCTGTCACATCTGCTGGACAAGGGGTCAGCCTAATCCCCAAAGGGAAGTATACAGTAAGTAACCCTGCTGGCCCCTCTTCCATTGCACCATCCATAAACTAACCCTCTGTGTCCTCCTTAGGACTCCAACAGCTAATGGAAAGTCCTAAAAACCACTTGGCATTTTTCCTTACCTAATCTCTATTAACAAATGTAGTCAACCCATCAAACTGTGTCATAGATATGCAGCCCTCTTGAGCAATCACTGGCTGGATGCCTGAGTACACCAATTTTCACCACTGCTAGTGGTGCATGATGACTACTGTTTATCAGTGACCTCTCAACCACTGGACCTACCCATAGTTGCAGCTCCAGGTCAGAAATAAAGTAAACCTGGACACTCACTTTTCTGAAAATGTACATATATTTTCAGCCAAGCCATTTGTCCAGAGTAAACAGGGCATGTACCCAGGACCCTTGCCATCTGGAGCCCCATGAGCTCCCTCCAAGGAAAAAGAAGTTGTTCAATAATATCTGTAACTAGAAAAGCTACAATTTCTGGGGAAATTGTGTGAAGTGTTCTTGCCTCCACCAGTAGTCTACAACTGGAGTGGGCGGAGTAACTGGCTGGAGTGGCTTGAGTAACTGTTGTGTGGTTGGAGTGGCTGGAGTAACTGTGAAAAGGTCAATGGGCGGCATGAGTTGCAAACAAATGGTCTTACTGTGAAAACTATCAGGACTATGGCTTAGCTGTGGACATTTTTAGTGGCAGCAGGGATAGCTGAACATTTTGATATAAGATATGTGTAGGTGGGCTTGAAAATGAGGGAGTGATGGCAGTTTAGAAATCATGTCCTGATTTTTCAGCTCACACTCTAGCTTTTGTCAGCTCCTACTCTAGTTTTGAACATTCCGCCATTCATTCCTATGGGACCAATTTCACCACGAGAAAATGCAGATATTTCATGAACCATTCAGCGAAACATTCCGCAAAGTAATAACACACCAATCAGGAACAATCCGCACGTTTCGGTATATGACTGTCTATGTAGTGTAAAAGCTGTGGGAGGAGTTAGGGTGTTAAATTTGGCTATAATAATAAGAATATATATGTGAGATAACAGTAAGTGGTCTTGCCATGCAAGAACACTTAACTACATCAACACTGGGGTACATGTACATTGGCATTTATGAAATGTATGTGAAACAGTATCAAAACACAACTATGATTTATTACAATCTTGATTAATATTGTCTCATATTGCATTTACTTTACATTGAATTTCTGTGTTTTTGTTATGTATCCAATAATTCCCCCTAGGGTCAAAGCACAGGAAAAATATATAATATTAAATGTGATTCAATTACATGATCATTGATATTCACTGTCTACATCTCCTGTGTTGATATATGGTGCACACAAAAAAGAAAACTGTGTTCAAAAAGATTCAGTGTAAATTGAGTATACTAAAATACAGGTGTGCTGGGTAATGGTATAAAAAAAAACCATGTTTCTGAGTTTCAAGTAATGATCTAAATGCAATCAAAAAGAGAGCAAAAGTGAAATGAGATGCCATTTATGTCTTCTTATAGAGGTGGCATACCTCCCAAGGTCAGAACTTGAGAAAGAGATCTGGAAAAGTAAAAAAAACATGATGAGTGCAACAGTGACAAGGTAGGGGTGGCTACATTGTGCTGAATGTTAGAAGTGACTTAAAGGGCCATGGTTAAATAAAGTCTAAAACTTTTGCAGTATACAATTATGTCTCAGTCCTTGTATCCACAAAATACTCTTTAATTATTGTGCCAACAGCCTCACTACTACTGACACCACCAGAATACCTTGATGGCTGGAAGCCCACAGCGATCACACAAGAATGACACACACTGATTGTTAGAATATAAGATGGTTATATTGGCAGACCAAAATTAAAGGACAACACAATTAATCAGTATTTCAGTGTCAACACATGAGAAAACAATGCAATACAAATACAATACAATTAACCAATTATCCGTGTATTGCAGTACCAAGAGCATAAATAGTAAGTCTCTGACTGGTAGTTTACATCCCAAGTGACTGTAGATGGCTAACAATAAGAAAGGCCGGCTAGTACACTTGGGGGTTCTCAGTCTGGAGGGGCTAGGCTTAGGCTGGAAAGTTTGTTATACTACCAGCAAACCAGTGCTACCAGCAGACAGGCCACAGGATCTGAACAGTTCTTTAATGTTAACGTCTGTCGGCTCAGTTGGGGCCCTTCAACAATGGCGTGCAAAACAATGGAGTGATACAAGGATGTAGAGTTCAGAAACAATTTGATGGAAAGTTAGACTTTAAATCAACTAAGCGAAGGCAGACACATTTAATGGTATATAAAGTAATTCAGTGTAGCTTAGTGTGTGGTTGGCATCATCCCTATTTCCACATAGAGAAAATTTACACCTTACATTTTGTGTAATTTTTAAGGCAACCTTGAAGTGTATACAAAGAAACCAATTATGAAAAAAAATCAACATTTTATTTGAACAAGTTTCTTTTATCTGACACATTAATATATATCAGGTAGGCAATACATACTAGCCAATATAAAAAACAACCGTTTATGACAGAACATTCACTTCACAAATTTGTGGTTTTTGCAATATGTATCCAGTGGTATCCCCCAAAAGCTGATTTCCAACTTGCAACCTCAAGTTTGACTGCAGATATATTCAGCCTGGGATCCAATGCATTTCAAATACATTAATATAGATTCTTCCTCAGGGAAAGGATACCACTCTATAACAATAATTATTATCAACAGTCAATTATCGGTACACATCTTTACAGTTGAATAACAATAAACTAGCCATATGGGATGCATGACTTACATAGCCACCAAAAATAGTCAAAAGAAAATGCTTCACTGTGTTTGGAAGGCGAATCTCTCCCATAGCTGAGGCTATCAACTGACGTGCAAAGACCACAGGTGCCACATCACAAGCACTGTCATAACAAAATCTATATATATAATGCTATGTATAATAATATCTTAGAGATACACCAAGGCATCAAGTATATACAGTAAGTTAGTAAAATTAAGAGGATCATGGTAATGTGTGTCCCTTTAAATGGACGCATAGATTGAGAGGAAAATCAAGGTAAGTTACATATTCCCCCATATTGAATATTGTATTGTCAAAAAACAATGAAGTATATTGAATGTATAAGCTATATAGTTTAAAAACTATTTTTGAAATAAATATCTAAAGTAATTGCTGACATTTAACTCACCATGAACTGCATAGCAATGTAGCAGTGTTCAAGTTGAATATTAAGCTTAATCATGTTGTTCAGACCATAACCGGAGTCGGATGTGACATCAACGCACACGGCGCTTTTGTGCTTGCGCAGTTGAGATGAGCGCCGGGGACCACACCATGGGCGCCATTTTCCCCTACAGTGGACATGCTCCGCACATGGGAGGAAATACATACATCACACCCACTTTGGAACCAATAAAAAGCCATTTTCCCATTATCAAACACAGTTTTCAGTATCTAGCTCTACCCTGGGAGGAACCACACATTGTGCCCGGAGCTGACCCTTTGGTCTGAACAACAAGATTAAGCTTATAATATTCAACTTGAACACTGCTACATTGCTATGCAGTTCATGGTGAGTTAAATGTCAGCAATTACTTTTGATATTTATTTCAAAAATGGCTTTCTGCCCAAAAGTGCCAGCATAGATTTGGTGCCAGGTGCTGTAAAACATGACATGGATTGGGTTCACAAGACCCTAGAATTTTGTTGAAATCTTAGGACAGTCCTATGGGACCTTGGACAGTTGTGGGGGGTGGGCAAAAAATATGAATCACTAAGATTCACTCAAGTCAGAATAGTGATCTGCAGACAGCCAATGGAGATCCTAAAAATTTAATCTCAGGATTTAAAACCAATAGCAGGTTAGTGAAACTAAATGTATGGCCACCCCAAGGTCTTCAGGCAAAAGAAGCATTAGATTGGGACATTTCTCCTTTATATTATGATATTGTAAATGTAAAATATCTGATTAGAAATTTCTAAAATTGAGGTAGCAAAAGATTTTTCTGATCCAATAAGTCATTGCTATATACACTCACCGGCCACTTTACACCTGTTCAATTGCTAGGTAACACAAATTGCTAAGTTCAAACCAAGCATCAGAATGGGGAAGAAAGGGGATTTAAGTGACTTTGATAGCGGCATGTTTGTTGGTGCCAGACAGGCTAGTCTGAATATTTAAAAACTGCTAAATTATTGAGATTTTCATGCACAACCATCTCTAGGGTTTACAGACAATGGTCTGAAAAAGAGGAGATATCCAGTGAGCAGCAATTGCGTGGATGAAAATGCCTTGCTGATGTCAAAGGTCAAAGGAGAATGGACAAAATGGTTCGACGTGATAGAAAGGCAATAGTAACTCATTTCAATATGGACCAAAATCTCTGAGGAATGTTTCCAACACCTTGCTGAATCTATGGCACAAAGAATTAAGGCAGTTCTAAAGGCAAAAGGGGTCCAACCTGATGCTAGCAAGGTGTACCTAATAAAGTGGCCGGTGAGTGTAAACTCTTCACATACAGACTAAGGACTTAAATAACAATCAGTGTTCAAGGTTAGCATATGTGGGGAAGCTTATAGAGAAACAGGTGAATGATCCACCAGATCTACCTCCATGCCCATGATGTGTCATGTATACAACACAATACAATAAGTTGATCAGTTTGGATAGTCCAGTGCGTATTATTTTTTTAAACAAAAATTGGGTATCTTGCCAAATGATAAAGTAGCATTGACATTTATTTGTTTGATTTAATTTACCAACAAGCACTGGAAAAGGCCAAGATGGGAAGGAACACCCAAAACTCCCATGTGGGCAGGAGCAGAATTGGGAATAATGGTAGGGAGATCACACTGTAGGAGTGCAAAGATCATTTACTTTAGAAAAGGGAATTGTGCTAAATTATATTTCATGGTTGAACACAACTTGTGATATTAAATTATAGCTTACTGTAAGTAACTTTAAAAAATTATGAAGTGTCACAACATACAGGTAGAATTTTTGTAAAAAAAAATTTAACTTTTTTTTAGTCATTAAAAAGCAGTCCTAGAATGATCACTTGGCAAATGATAGAGAACATTCCTGGGCTCAGGTAGAGCATATCTCTGTATTGCAACAGGAAATCCTCTTTAGTCGTGTTTTTTTTCATTGCTATTCAGTCATCTGGGAACACAATTTGAACATTTTAGTATACTTGGGAGTCCATTTAAAATGGAGAGCAGATACCATTCTCTGCACACTGCAGGACATCGCAGTGATTGCTCCACGCTGGGTCTGCATTTTATGTATAAAATGCAGAGCATGATGTGGACCCTGCTGCGTCCTTCAGATTGTTCTTTACATAACATTGCAGAGGGCATTTCAGGATAAGAGAGCCCTGTCACATGATCATGTGACAGATTTTCTCATTTTTTTCCTCTTCCCTGCAATTTTTCCCCATCCATGAATGGGACTTCACTTGCTTTAAAGTCTTTAAGCAAGCAACGTGGACAGCTAATTTATAAAGCACAACTCTGAGCTTTATAAATGTGCTGGAGGATTTTTTTAAAGCATCAGCATGGTGTTGGTTAGGTCATAACTCTGCTTTATAAATGGGCCCCTTGGTGTACACGGGTTGGCAAGAGGTAACTGAGTTGAAAGATGAGGCTACTGTGTTGTAGTAATTAATGTGTGTGTTATCCCAGGGTCTTCCCGAGAAGATGGTGTATATTCAGACAGAGAATGCAACCCTAAAGCTGACTAGATCTGACCAGATCTACCAAAAACTATATAGGGTGAGGGCCTAAAAAAATCTAAAAGATATTATACAGAGGTTGGACAGCCAGTTTCTGTGCACTTCTTTATAGCAATATTATGCAGGAAGAGAAGAAAGGAAGGTCAAATTTATTAATTAAAATAAAGTGTGAAAATTAGTTTGAAAACACAGAACAAAAGACATTGGCTACAGGTGTAACTTATCAATCCATTGCATGAAACAGGGCCAGAGGTGTCTGCAGGCCACAAAAATGAGTATACTTCAGTAGGGTTGGTTTCTGATGTCAATTTACATAGTTAGTCTGGTTGAAAAAAGACAAAAGTCCATCCAGTTCAACCATGAAAAAAAAAAGTTAAAATCCTACACACACAGTTGATCCAGAGGAAGGCAAAAAACCCAGCAAAGCATGATCCAATTTGCTCCTGCAGGGGAAAAAATACCTTATTGATCCCCCGAGAGGCAATCAGATATTCCCTGGATAAACGTTACCTATAATTGTTAGTATCCAGTTATATTCTGTGTATCTAAGAAACAATCCAGGCCTTTTTTTAAAGCAATCCACTGAGCTGGCCAGAACCAACTCTTGAGGGAGTCTATGCCACATTTTCACAGCTCTTACTGTGAAGAAACCTTCCTGTGTTTGGAGATTAAATTTCTTTTCCTCCAGACGTAAAGAGTGCCCCCTTGTCCTCTGTGATGACCTCAGGGTGAATAGCTCTACACCGAGTTCACTATATGAACCACTGATGTATTTAAACATGTTGATCATATCCCCCCTTAATCTCCTCTTCTCAAGAGAGAATAAATTCAGTTCCTCTAATCTTTCCTCATAGCTGAGCTCCTCCATGCCTCGTATCAGTTTGGTTGCCCTTCTCTGTACTTTCTCCAGTTCCCCAATGTTCTTTTTGTGAATTGGTGCCCAAAACTGAACTGCATATTCCAGATGAGGTGTTACCAATGATTTGTACCGGGGTAATATGATATCTCTCTCTCTGGAGTCTATACCTCTTTTAATACAAGAGAGGATTTTGCTCGCTTTAGAAACCGCAGCTTGGCATTGCATGCCATTATTAAGCTTGTGATCTACCAGAACTCCCAGATCCTTCTCCACCATTGATTCCCCCAGTTGTACCCCCCCTAGTATGTATGATGCATGCATACATACTTAGTCCCCAAGTGCAGAACCTTACATTTATCAACATTAAACCTCATTTGCCACATAGTTGCCCAATTAAACAGTGCAAATTTGACACTGTTTAAAATTCATAGCTGGCATCTAATAGAACCATTAGAAGCTTTAGAGGGGCAGAGGCTGATAAAATGGTCAGCTGTTTTCTTTAATGCACTGCAGAATAAAATGAATAATGCTAATCACTCTATTAAATGCAGCCAGGATTATAGCTTAGATGCTGGTTGAGATGGTCTCTTGCAGAGGGACAACCACAGTAAAGGTATTCCCCCTGGATGTCAGCAGAACATAAAAAAAAAGGCGAGATCAATTAAAACGTAACCCTGCATTGTTAATCAAATCTTAAGCTTTGCACTTTTCCTGGTAAATACAGGAAACACACCGTAACCTATGACTCTCCTTCCAGCACAGCCAAAGGATGAAAAACACAACAATGCATGCAGCTCCCTGTATTGCCGAGGGGAGCGTTTAGAATTCTTTGATAACAAAATAAAAGTCAATTAGAATGATGGATCACCCTCCAGTATTCTAGATTTTTCCCCTGCACTGCTTTCTCTCCACGTAGCACATGTATGTGTATGATAGAAGATTTGAAATCTAAATACCGGTGTAAAAAAAATGATAGAATATTTGATCTGGTGTCTTAATATTATTACAGTTTTAATCCTGTGTGGCTCTAAAAGCTGAATTGTTTTCTAGCACGTTTTTTTTTTGGGGGGAGGGTGGTTAAGTCACTGTTGGGATGATAATAAGATTTAGGGAGCAATTTATTAAACAAAACTGGAAAAAAGGATTATTGGTTTCTCTTTTTTTCCCTAAAGCAGAACTTTACATATGACACCTTGATAAAAAAAATGATATTCTTTAGCAAGCAACATACATTCAACATTAATAGTTATGCTACCAAAATTGGTGTGTGTTATAAATTGCCTCCAGCATTGTTCCTGTTTCTTCTTGCTGGAGGCTGCCATTTTGCTGAAGCCCAGAGCCCCTGAGCAGCAGTAAATATTTAGGCTGTCAGCAGATTGGCCTCTACAAATTCAGCACAGTGCCAAAAAATAGAGAGCAACTGAGCATGTGCAGAGCAGAGTGAGACAGCGTATTACTGGACTTTAAACACTTATTTTTCTTGTTCAAATATTTTATTGTCATTGTAACAAAGGGAAACGACAAAAGTAAAAGACATTTCACAGACATAAGGTCATAGACAACAGTATCTGCAGTGTTTATGTCTATATAAGGGAAGGGAGAGGAGGAAAATACTGGTACAACAGTTTGGCATTACAAATGGCAGAAGGTGAACAAAAACATTGCACGTAATTACAAGCAAAATTTTGAAAAGAAGGAGAAACGTACTCCACAATGCTGTATAAGGGGATCGGAACATATGGACCTGAAATTATGCAGGATGACATATGGAGGGGGGTCATTGGGGAAAAGAAAAAAGGGAAACCAGGAGGGGAAACAAGTAGGGAAGGTCCGAAAGAAAGTGGGAATGGGAGGGGGAAGTGAATGACTTCACAAATAGTTACAAGAGATGGAATAATGTGTGGCGCAGGTATAAGATGGTACCAGGGTAGCATTAAGTAAGGAGGTTTATCATGGAGTAAGAAGTGAGTCATCAAAGTTTGACGGGAGAAAACACTCAACCCATGGGTTCCAAACATTCAAGAATTTAGGGATAGTGTGTAGAATTGTAGCTTCCACTTTAGCGTGAATCATGGCCTGTGTAACTCTATTTTTAACAACTACGATGCTTAGGGAGGGAGATTTCCAAGATTTGGCTATGACCTGTTTGGCTGCTGTGGTAACTTGAATGATAAGTTTGAGTTGTGAATTGGTGACCCTGGAGGGGCGTGAACTGAGCAGGACTGTGACTAGGTCTGGCTGAAGTGTTTTTGCTGGACAAAATATCAAAGACGTCAGCCCAGAAAACTTGGGCTATCGGGCAATCCCACAAGAAACAGAAATGTGTACCTTGGTCTACACAGTCTCTAAAGCAAGCGGGGGAGTAATTTGGTGTGTACCTTGCAATTCTCGCTGGGACCAAGTACCAGCGGGTTAAGACTTTATAATTGGTTTCTAGAGCTACTATATTTTGTGTGGATGATTTGGTTTTAGACCATATATTGCCCCACTCAGAGGGGTCCAATTGTCGGCCAAGGACTGCTTCCCATTTACGTGTGTATGAAGGAGAAGACGTGGCGGCTGAGGTTGTTAGAAGGGAGTACAAGCATGAGGCCTCGTCTATGGGGTCTTTGTGACAAGCCCGCTCAAAGGGAGACATAGTGTTGATCTGGCTGGTTGTTGTAGTGTATGGAGCGTAAAATTGCAATTGCAAGTATCTGAATATTTTGGAAGCTGGAAGGCCATGTGTCTAGCGCAATGAGGCGAAGGATTTAAATTTATTCCTTAGCAGAAAATGGTGGGTCCATAGCAGGTTGGTTGAGGTCCAATGTGTGAACGAGAGTGGTGATGACCATGCTGGGGGAAAGGCCGGATTTCGGAGATATGAGAGCAAAGGGTTATGTAGTGATTGCAGGAGATAACGGGATTTCAGTTTATCCAAGAGTGACATAAAGTGAGATGTGATGGGGTTTGTTAGCGAACGACGGTCTACAGGTCTTAGCCATAAAAGGTTAGCAGTGGATGTGGCAAACTTGCTCATCAGAATTGGAGCGGAGTTCCCCCTCAACCCTCTTTTTCGTGTTCTGTCTGTTTAGTTGAGGCATTCCTCAGCCTAATTCCTACCCTCCTCCCTTCCTGAGAGGCAAAGTATCTTCTGGCAGATGGTGTGGGGGTCAACCAGGTTAAGACATCCTGTGTCCAGCAGTCGATAAAGGTTGTAAAGTGTACTTCCTCCCCCATCTTAATCAAGATAAGAGAATTGCACATTCCTCAGGTGAACTGTATGTTTCATATCAAGGGGGATGAGTTGTAGTTAGTTTAGAGTTCCCCAATGACCACTCCCAAAACGTGTAGTCAGAGCCCCCCCCCCCCTTCCCTTGAGAGGGACTTTCAAGAGAGTGAAAGTTTTTTAACACACACACACAGAGATCTCCCAGCAACATCCTAACAAGGGGAGATCAAAGAACCTTTCTGCTCTGCATCTTGAATTTGCTAAAACCAGGCAAGGCAAGTAACTTACCCTGTAATTTCCTCCCTATTCTATGTTTGCTGTGTCTTTATATACATATATATATTCTTGTGACATCTGTGTAACTATTTATTTTGCATCCGTTTGACCGTTAGAAATAAATCTTTCTTTCTGAAAGTGTTAAACTGTTTCTAAGCGCTTACTTGCAATTCACGAATCCCTGCCTTTGAAGAGACGCTACTGTGGTTATATTTCTGTATAGTAGGTCCGCGGGCCGTGCTATATAGATCAATATTTCAATCATTATAGTGTATATTTGGTAACGGAAGTTTCCCAGTCTCCGACAAAAGTGGTGGTGGCAGTAGAGGGTTAGTTGCGTAACTAACCCGACCCAGTAACAAGCGCATTCAGGCTGCTGGCACCGATTGTAGTCCATTAGCTGGGCAATCGCTGTGTAGGGTGCAGCTGGGTGGGGCCTTGTTACGCGCGTCACACCGCGGTTTTGGATCGGCCGGCCCTTCGGTCACCAGTTTGGTGAGAAGGTCTGGGGTCTGACGCCGTGGGCGTGACGTATTACTGTTAGTCGCGGCTGTGCGATTGTCGCCTGTTGGTGGCGGCGACCGCGGGTCGTGACATATTGGTGGCAGCGGTGGTGTCACGACCCGCGGTCGCCGCCACCAACAGGCGACAATCGCACAGCCGCGACTAACAGTAATACGTCACGCCCACGGTGTCAGACCCCAGACCTTCTCACCAAACTCGTGACCGAAGGGCCGGCCGATCCAAAACCGCGGTGTGACGCGCGTAACAAGGACCCACCCAGCTGCACCCTACACAGCGATTGCCCAGCTAATGGACTACAATCGGTGCCTGCAGCCTGAATGCGCTTGTTACTGGGTCGGGTTAGTTACGCAACTAACCCTCTACTGCCACCACCACTTTTGTCGGAGACTGGGAAACTCCCGTTACCAAATATACACTATAATGATTGAAATATTGATCTATATAGCACGGCCCGCGGACCTACTATACAGAAATATAACCACAGTAGCGTCTCTTCAAAGGCAGGGATTCGTGAATTGCAAGTAAGCGCTTAGAAACAGTTTAACACTTTCAGAAAGAAAGATTTATTTCTAACGGTCAAACGGATGCAAAATAGATAGTTACACAGATGTCACAAGAATATATATATGTATATAAAGACACAGCAAACATAGAATAGGGAGGAAATTACAGGGTAAGTTACTTGCCTTGCCTGGTTTTAGCAAATTCAAGATGCAGAGCAGAAAGGTTCTTTGATCTCCCCTTGTTAGGATGTTGCTGGGAGATCTCTGTGTGTGTGTGTTAAAAAACTTTCACTCTCTTGAAAGTCCCTCTCAAGGGAAGGGGGGGGGGGGGCTCTGACTACACATTTTGGGAGTGGTCATTGGGGAACTCTAAACTAACTACAACTCATCCCCCTTGATATGAAACATACAGTTCACCTGAGGAATGTGCAATTCTCTTATCTTGATTAAGATGGGGGAGGAAGTACACTTTACAACCTTTATCGACTGCTGGACACAGGATGTCTTAACCTGGTTGACCCCCACACCATCTGCCAGAAGATACTTTGCCTCTCAGGAAGGGAGGAGGGTAGGAATTAGGCTGAGGAATGCCTCAACTAAACAGACAGAACACGAAAAAGAGGGTTGAGGGGGAACTCCGCTCCAATTCTGATGAGCAAGTTTGCCACAGTGGACAGGGGGTCATAATCTATAGATTCGAGGACAACCCATTGAGGGATTTCGTGGGTCGCGTGGTATTTGGGTAACTGTGCTAGTTGTGCTGCCTGATAGTATTTACTAACATCGGGGAGACCAAGACCGCTGCTAGTTTTGGGACAATACAGGGTTGAGCGAGGAATTCGGGGGCGAACGGAGCCCCAGATGTAGGAAAAAATGCGGTGCTGTAAGACGCGAAGATAATGTGCGGGTACCGAGATTGGAAGACCTCTAAATAGATATAAAATTTTGGGAAGAATTGACATCTTCACGACGGCTATCCTACCCAGCCAAGCAAGTGGTAAAGAAGACCATTTGGTCATAAGGGCTGTGAGATGGGTTAACATAGGTGCATAGTTGGCAGCGTATAGATCTGATAAGTTGGGAGTCAGTTTTATATCAAGGAAAGGAATAGAGTGCTGTGACCAGGAAAACAGGAGGATCAGTTTCAGATGGGCCAGATCTCTAGGAGGTAGGGATATATTAAGTGCTACTGATTTCTGGGGATTAATTAGGAGGCCGGACAGTAAGCAAAACTGTTCAAGGAGCTGGAGGAGAGAAGGAGAAGATATCAGAGGAAAAATGAGAAAGAAAAGAACATCGTCTGCAAAAAGACATAATTTATGATGAGAGACGCCAATCTCGAGGCCACGAACATCCGGATTAGCCCTAATTAGAAGGGCCAATGGTTCTATGACCAAGGCGAAAAGTAGGGGGGATAAAGGGCAGCCTTGCCTGGTGCCGCGGGAGATTGGAAATTGAGCAGACCTGTGTCCTAGCTATTTAATTCTGGCTGAGGGCTCATGGTATAGTGAAAAGATCAAGGATAGGAAGTGAGGGCCAAAGCCCCATCGGCACAGGATGTAGTGCAAATAGGGCCACGAAAAAGTGTCAAATGCCTTCCGGATGTCTAGGGACAAGAAACAGGGGGGAATATTGCAGGATCTAGCTAACTGTGCTAAAAGGGTTGCACGTCTGATGTTGTCGCCGGCTTGTCGAGTTGGAATGAAGCCCACTTGATCGTTGTGGATCAGGGATCCCATACACGAGTTGAGGCGCCTGGAAAGAATTTTTGCTAGCAGTTTGATATCTATATTGAGAAGAGAGATTGGCCTGTAATTGAACCACTGTGTGTCGTCACAATTAGGTTTTGAGATCATAGAGATGTTGGCCTGAAGTGTTTCTGGGTTGAAGGTATGGCCCGATAGTATAGCATTGAAAGCATTAGTAAGGACTGGCATTAGGAGGTGGGCACATTTTTTGTAATAGATGGCAGAAAAGCCATCTGGCCTTGGGCGCTTACGGGGTTTTAAGTATTTAATAGTGTTTAAGGTTTCAGTTGGGGTAATTGGCTGTTCTAAAGCTGTTAACTGGTGGGCCGATAACTTCAGGAGGGAGAGGGTGTCAGCCTGGGATGGGTCAAAGGGTGTAGAGGAAGAGTAGAGTTGTGACAGATGTTTGTGGAAGACTTGTAAAATGCGTTCCAGATTGCTAGTGAGGTTGCCAGATGAGGTACGTAGTCAGATAGATCTGGTGAACTAATCAAGCCTGCAAAGCAAGAGAGCTAAAAAGGTACCAGGTATATTCGCTTTTATATAGTATTTATGTCAGGATCTGCGGAGTCATAGCTCCGCTTGATCCGTGAGGAGAAGATCAAGGGCCAGTTGAGACTGCTCAAGGGCTTCTCGGTTGGCCGGGGAAGGGGTCGCCTGGAAGGCTCGATGAGATTGGCTATAAGTTTGTTCAAGAAGGTGGCGTTGTTGTCTTTTCTCTTTGTCTAAAATAGACGCTTTGCTAATGCAGTTCCCTCGTAGAACTGGTTTATGTGCTTCCCAAAGTAGGAGAGGTGAAATATCTGGGGTCTTGTTTAGAGCTAGATAATCTTTAAGAGCGGCTTTGATATCTGAGCAATGTGTCGGATTTGCTAACAGGTTATCATTGATGATCCAAGAGGAATCAGGAGGGGATGGTGCCAAAGAGGCGATGGAAGTGAGTACAGCGCTATGGTCTGACCAGGGGATGGGGATGATATCAGAGGCTAAGAGCCGGAGGGAGGAGCTAGCGGTCATGAAGATGTGGTCTATTCTTGAAAAGGTCTTATGAGGATGAGAGCAGAAAGTGTATTGGCGCTTTGCCGGGTTGAGTTCTCTCCAAGTGTCAATCAGGGAGTAACACTGTAGTATGGCCTGGTAAGTTTGTTTAGAGGTTGATGATGGGGGAAGTTGAGGGGATTTGTCTAAGAAGGGGTATAAGGTACTGTTTGAATCCCCGCATACAACCAGAGTACCGCGTTTATGATGGTCAATAACTGATAGCAAAATGGGAAACGAACGGTAAGGTACCTTGGTTTGGGGTGTAATATGTAGCGATGGTGACTTCTACGTCTAAAAGTAGTCTGATTAGCAAGAGATAACGGCCTTCAGGGTCCTTAATCTCATTGTGCAGCATAAAAGGAGTTGTACGGTGGAAGGCAACGAGTACCCCTCTGTGTTTGGTTGCGGCGGAGGCTGTGTAGACCTGTGGGTAACGGGACCAAAGAATTTGGGAGTAGAAGTAGTAATGAAGTGCGTTTCTTGTAGGCATACTATGTGGGCTTTATATGAAGCAAATGAGCGTAAGGCCTTGTTGCGTTTCTGTGGTATGTTAAGGCCCTGAACATTCAGGGTGAGAATATTTAAAGAACCCATGGATAGAGTGTATGGTGTGTTAAGTGATAGGGTATCATCAACTGGTTGGGAATTTTGTAGTCGTGGTAGAAGCCAATTAGGTGGTACAGGAGGATAGACAAGATTGTGGAGTCATTTAAAAAGGAGGGGGGAAGGACAGATATAGAGAAAGGTGCTGGGGGGGAGTGGGTGGCTATTCTAGGCCTAGAAAAAAAAAAATGAGGTGGTCCGTGAAGTCACCCAGTAACAGGGTGGTCTAGGGAGCAGTGGTAGCCCAAGCAGTATTAAAACTGCAATACCGCAGGGGCTAGTGGTGAGTGCGCAGGTATGCTGACCGTGGGGTCGACAGTAGTAGAATAAATACATTACAGTAAGATCCTGGAAATAAAATAGAAGAATGGGTTCCCGAAGGAACCAAGGGGTCCCAAGTTCAAGCGGCACCGGCCGTCAAGAAAAGCCGGTGAGGATAGGGAAATGCAGCTTAATGTGCCGCCAGAACTGGGGTCCCCATACATATGTTGAAATACATCAATAACAAAACAGTGCAAAATGTATCATGTAAGTCACAACAAACTCTCAGAAACCTGGTAAAGAGAAGAGTCAAGATAACCATTAACTCTCGGGACGAATTAAAAAAAATCGTTCCTGATATATAAAAGAAAAAAAAAGAGAGAAAATTAGGGTAAGGACAAAATAGGTCTGCATCCTAAGGAGGGGTGAGGAGGGTAGACAACGTGGATTTTGACCACTGCGTTGGCAGAGTTCTGTAGTGTCGCGTGAGGGTGGCGAGGCAAGAGGTGAATGGTGATACTCAGTCCATAGAGTCTTGTGGAGACAGAGCAGGTGATGAGAAGCGCCCTCACTTGTGGACATTACGTTGACTGTTGGCGAGGTGTGGTGGGTGGGATTTCTGTGGTGAGCAGGACGCAGACCGCCGTCTGAAGCTTTCTGATGGTGTTGTTGGAGATTGTAAGCTCGAAAGAGCAGGGCCCTCGAACCCCTCGTGTATTGTATTGTTACTGTCTTGTCTCATGTTCTGTCCCCCTTGCTACTGTACAGCGCTGAGCATACCCTTTGGCGCTATATAAATACTGTATAATAATTATAATAATGTCCGACAGTTCGTCGGGTGTCTTGCAGATGCAGTCTCGGTTTGGTAACGGAAACGCACTGCAAAGGAGAAGCTCCAATTGTAAGATATACCTTGTTGTTGGAGCGCTTGTAGATGAGGTTTCATAGCCCCCAATAGTGGTGGGGCAGAGGTCTTGAAACAGTTGATAGGTGTGACCTTGGAACGTCAGGGATTCTGCGTTGCGGGGTGAGGTGTCAAGGTCATCCACTCTTTGTTCCAGGTCAGCAGTGCGTTGCAGATTTTGCAGATTTCTCTGGACAGCTTGTCTGTGATGTGGGCAGAAGTCTGTTTCAGGGCTTTGTGTAGCATTTTTTCAAAGCGCATGAGAAGGTAAGGAGATGTAAGGTTAGAGGTAAGAGCGTGAGTGGGGGTCTCTGGGTCAATATCTGACTCACCATCCGATGTGCAGGGTGGACTGGGTTGCGCTGATTGCAGGACTGCATATGGCTGTGCAGCTTTCTTGCTGCCTGGTGATGATGTGGCGGCCATCTTAGAGGAGGCTCGAGCCAGGGCCTCCTTAATGGGCTTGCTGGGCGGCGGAACCTGATGCCGGGGCGCTCCCCTGACCATGCTGGCTTGTGCCAGGGGGGTTGCTATGGAGGGCTGCTTATATTGATGTGCGGGCCGGGATCCCTTTTCGGGCGGCCGTTTTCCCTGCGGTATGACGGAGCCTCAGGGAGACATGTCCGTCCCGCCGGCCAAAAATGCATACTCTCTTAAACACTTATTTTTATTGTTTTATTGAAAACAAAAAGAAAATCACTGGCATTTTAATTGAACCGAGATTCTCCCTCTCAGAAAAAGACCCAAAAGAACCAAATCATAAAACACAAAATGTTTACGATCTTATATTAAAATATTTTGGGGTACAAAACCCCTAAAAACAATCTTATAGAAGCCACAGTTTAGCCGCCCCTGCCAAACAGACACTTTCCCCACACATGTATACACACATTTCACTTATTCAAAGATGGTGCATATTGCATACAATGCAGCATATTTTTATATAATAGAGGAAGGGAAGTGCACTTGATGTAGGTGTTAAGCCAATGCGTTTCGCATTAAGCTTTTCAGGGATTCGGGAGACAAAGAGTGACTGTGGTTGCTAAAAACAAACAAATAGTATAATAATGTATACACAAACCAATATACAAAAATACACAAATAATGCTTGTATGAATATTGTACATCCACTTACATCAGAGCCCTTAAAGATTGCTTAGTAGATAATAGGTGGATGCCAAACAAAACAAAAAAACTGGTAAGATTTATGGTCAGATGATAAAACATGTTATGTAAATATATTGCCCATCAGTCCATGCTGAATGAAGCGGCGGGCCAGATAAAGGAGGGAAGGAGACCATAGACCACTCTCCACTAGTAGACCCTTGGACACTGCAGTTGTGAACTTATTTGTGCTCTCCTCTGACCCAGAATCAGCTGACAGCAGGCCAAAGTTTGCTGCTGACTGACATCTCAGAGCTGCTCCAGGCTCTGGAAGGATCCTGACCATTTTGCCGGGATTCTACCAGATGCCTGACTAACAGCTGGCTGACAGCCAGTTGCACCCTCTCTCTCTTCAGGCGCAACTACAGTGAGCTCTGGAGGAGCAGAGCAGAGAGCAGTGACATAGCTCTGCTCAAAGAGGACCATGAACTGAGCGATCAGCGATCATGTGATCATTCAGCTCTTAGGTATAGAGCTGGAAGAGGACAGCTGCAGCATCAAACCGAGAAAATATCCAGAGAATATGCAGCATCAAACCGATGCTGCAGCATAGAAGTGAGTATGTACACTCTCCGGCCACTTTATTAGATACACCTAATTACCGGGTTGGACCCCCCTTTTGCCTTCAGAATTGCCTTAATTCTTTATGGCATAGATGTTGTAAACATTCCTCCTTTAGTCCATATTGACATAAGTTACTGTTGCCTTTCTATCATCTTGATCCAGTCTACCCATTCTCCTCTGACTTCTGACATCAACAAGGCATTTTCATCCACACAACTGCCGCTCACTGGATATTTTATCTTTTTCGGACCATTCTCTGCAAACCCTAGAGATGGTTGTGCATGAAAATCCCAGTAGATCAGCAGTTTTTGAAATACCAACCCATCTGGCACCAACAATCATGCCACGATCAAAGTCACTTGAATCCCCTTTCTTCCCCATTTAGATGCTCAGTTTGAACTTCAGCAATTCTTCTTCACTACGTCTAGATGCCTAAATGCATTGAGTTGCTGCCATGTGATTGGCTGATTAGCAGTTTGGGTTACCAAGCAATTGAGTGGCTGGTGAGTGTATGTTTGTTTTTTATAACTTCAAACTTCTCCTTTAAGCTCATTGGTGTGTAGTTTCTTCATTCACAGGAAGGGGGGAAGGAGTCCTGAAAGTGAAAGTGAAAATTGTGAAAGTATGCAGTGTGGCTGGGTGTAATCTAAGCCCTGGATAAACAAAAAAATATAAATCCTTTGGCGGGTAAAATATCTCCATTGTATGTATTTTATCTGTATATATACCTGTTTGCCTGGAGTTCAGGTTAGGTCAGCCAATAAAGGTCATCAATCCAACTCTAAATGTTTCGTCACTGATCAGTGGGTAACAAGGTACAACACTCTACTGCTTGATCTTTTCTCTAAACACTTAGGCCTGTTTATAGTATTATAGTATTTTGTCAATCTATAATAATAATAGTAATAAATATCTGCCTGTATTTTTCCCTAGCCAAGGACTGCCATGTTCCCATCTTTCCTTTACAGTGCCTAACACCCAAACTGGCCACAAGAACACACATATTGGACTTTGTAACCGGATACTAAAGGTCATCCATTTCACAGGGGCAAGCTCAAGCTTCAAAGCACTAACGACCAGAAAAATCTTTGATGTACAAAATATTGGTCATAGAAAAGCCCATGTATTGTGGCAGACTCTTAACCAAGATGGTTGTAGAAAGGCAGCAGAAACTAAAATCTGACTTTTGCATATTTCCAGGATTTTATCCAATTTTTCATATTTTTTTCACTCAAGAAAGGAAAAGGACATCAACATTTTAAAATGCATATGTGCATTGGAAAAAAAATAAAATGTGCACTGTTCTGCAAACACGAAAGTATTATATTAAGCTTGGAGAAGTTACAGTATCTACTAAAACATTATTATAACATTTTTGTATATCGGCAACATATCCCACAGCGCTCTGCAATCTGAAGAAAATGCAAAATAAAGACACAAGGATTGTAACTTAATGGAAGGAACAGTAATTCAAAAGTAAGCAGGTTCTCTCAGCAAGAGCCTAGAATGTGCACAGAAACGAAGATGATAATCCCAGGAATTCAGTACTTTTTGGCAATTTCCATTTGGAATTTACTTTTTTAAATGAAATTGATCAAAGTGTAAGTAAATATTTCCTTTAAACACTTCCACCAAACATTGCAACTTCATTATGCAATCTCTAAGCCATCTCCTAAAGTGTATTTACAATTTTGCAGGCACATTAGGATAAAGTCTTTGTTACATGTTCTTATTCATTTAGCATCACTTTTAAAAAAAATTGCTTTTCAGCATTTTAAATCTTTTATGAAAACTTCAGCATTGAAAAAGCGCTATTTTTAGTTCTCTCTGTCCAAGGGGGGCTTGGGAGCTGTGTTTGCCGTAATTAAAGTGGTTGTAAACCTCTGACATGAAATATGACAAAAGTATATCATTTGTCTGCTGTCTTATTACCCTGCTTCCAGCATGAACCACTTCTGACAAGTTTCCTGACATCAAGAAAAAAATGGTGACAGGGGAGAGAGCTTCAGCACACAGCCTGTGACTGACAGCCTCAGCTCTGTTCCTTTGTGCTATATGAAGGAGGGGGGTGTCCCTTCTCTCCAATCAGCTCTCACTGAGCTTTGCAGAGTATAATTTCAGACCTCCACCCCCTGCTTTCTGAAAGCTCAGATAAGCTGCAAAAAATATGAACTTTGAATGGCTGTAGAGAAGATGATACAGATAAATAGGTACCACTTATGTAGGAGGATTTGTTTAATCTCTGTGTATCACCTGAGGCCAGTCACTTCACTGGGTATATGTAGAAGTTTACAACTAGTTTAATCCCATCAATGCAAAGTATATATATACTGTATTTATATATCAAACCTTTGTGAAATACCCTGCGCTTGGTGAAATAAAATTTTTATTATAAACTGAGTGCTGCGACCAAAAATAGTCCAAACAGTGCCATAAACAATCTACCACAAATTATGGTGCGCTACTCAAAAAAAATCAAGTAATCAAGTACCTATATAGTGATAATATGTAATCAGTCATAGAAACAATCCATGTGAATGCATATTGATCTCTGCAACTGAGATGAAATCATTCAGTAGGAGGCCATCTATATGTGGTGGAGGATAATACACTGAGACTGTTGCCTTTGGATTGATTTTCATCACAGCACTTGTATGGACTACTTTAATCCCTTTCATAATATGGACTTTTGTTTGTTTGTCTGTTGTATATAAACGCAGAGTTTTTTTATTGAGTGATGCACCACAATTTGTGGTAGATATATATATATATATACTGTGCTCAGCATAAATGAGTACACCCCAACAGATTTGTCAGAAAACGTTTACTTTCCTTTCAGAATCAGCATTTTCTATGGGATACTATACTACAAAATACTCCCACAACTCTGGGCTATTGATTGCAAACAAGATTTGTTAATTTGCACACACAAAAAGGTATTTTTCCTAACACATTCATTCAAGAATACACCCCAATGAAAGTCTTAGGAGCAAAGCTAAATTTTAGACAAAAGAACCCTAACTAACAAGAAATCAACTACAGGAGAGTCTAATTATTCATTAAACATGTGTCCAGCAGACAGTTGATTATAAAAGGGTGTTATTTAACAAAGAAAATCCCTTCCCATTTCTTGCTGTCAACAATGGCACCACATGGAAGAGAAATGTCATAAGGCCTGAGAAAGAAAGTCATTTCTTTACACAAGAAAGGTGAAGGCTACAAGAAGATCAGCAAAGCTTTACTTATCAGTCAGAATACTGTAGCAAAAATTATACAAAAATTTAAAAAAGCTGGAACTGCAACCATCTCACAGAGACATCCAGGCTGTCCACTGAAGTTAACACCTCGACAGGAGCGTCTTCAGGGTTGAAGAAACTCAGCATGCAAGTTCACTGTAGTTAGCTAAAGAAGTAGAAAGCCAAACTGGGGTGATTGTTTCCCATGACACAATATAGCGTACACTGCAGAGGAACTGCTTGCATGAGTGTCGTCCACGAAGGAAGCCTCTCCTAAAGCCCATGCACAAAAAAGCCCACCAAGAATTTTCCAGGGCCAATGCAGAAAAAGAAGACTACTGGGACTCTGTACTCTGGAGTGATGAGACCAAGATAAATGTTTTTGGAACTGATGGCTTCAAAACAGTATGGTATCACAAAGGTGAGGAGTACAAAGAAAAATGCATGGTGTCTACAATGAAACATGGTGGTGGCAGTGTCCTTCTATGGGGCTGCATGAGTGCTGCTGGTGGTGGGGAGCTGCATTTCATTGATGATATCATGAATTCACAGATATACTGCTCTATATTGAAAGAGAAGATGCTACCATCACTCGTGCCTGTGGTTGTCATGCACAACATGACAATAATCCAAAACACACATCTAAGACCACTCTTGCATTACACAAGAAGAAAAGGGTGAAAGTGATTCAGTGGCCAAGTATGTCTCCTGATCTGAACCCAATTGAACACCTTTGAGGAATTCTGAAGAGACAAGTTGAGCATCACTCTCCATCCAGCATCCAGGCTCTAAAAAAGGTCGTTCTTGAAGAATAGAAAAAGATAGATATTTCAATACGTCGCCAACTTGTTCATTCCATGCCTAGAAGACTTAGTGCTGTCCTTACAAATCATGGAGGTCATACAAAATGCTAGATGTAGTAGTTTTTGTTATGGGGTGTATTCATTTTAGCATCAACTAATTTGAGTAAAACTGAAGATTTTGTAATCTAAGTTATATTATAAACTTGCTCTTTATGTAATGAGCTAAACAAATGTTCTATAAATCTTGGTTTTGTCAAAATCTTGGAAATTGTTCTTGCGTTCATTGAGATATTGATTAAAATCTTACTATTCAAAAGGGGTGTACTCATTTATGCTGAGCACTGTGTGTGTGTGTATATATATATATATATATATATATATATCACAAATTGTGCTGCACCACTCAATAAAAACTCTGCGTTTATATACAACAGATAATATATATATATATATATATATATATATAAAAGGACTGATTAAAGAGTTCAGTGTCAGTGCACAAGATTGTAGTTGAATGCTACTACCTTTTACTAGATAATACATTATCCCAATGCACACACACACTGTATATATATATGTAGCATATATATTACACCAAATATAGGTTTTAGCAGAAAACAGTACCTATACATATGTGCCTAAACAAACACCATAAGTCACAAAGTCCCACTCAAGCTAAAAGGTTTTTTTTTTTAGTGGTGTATCATATGGAAAATCTATAGAATAAACTTTTAATAATGTGGATAATTAAAATTCACAATGTTATTAAAATGATACACAGCACCTATAAATGAATAACTTTCTTTTCCTTAATTTCTGTTCCAAAGATGTATAAATACATGTTACTAATCTGATACACACATTAGATAAAATACACTACACCATTCCTGTGTAGTGATGAGTAAGCCTGCCTAGGTTCAGATTGTGAACAGTTTTGTGAACCTAGCTCAAAGTTGACTAAGCAGAAGGGAAATCACCATATTTCACTTCAAATCTACTAGCAGTTGGAGGCATTTTACACTGCAGATGAACAGCTACACAGCCGCTAGGCTGTAGGCACATACACCTAGAAGTGCAAAGTTATTTTCAACAGGAAGCCTAGACAAATGGCACATTTTCAGGGTACTGCTTAGGGTTAAAAAACGCCAGTGCTCTCAGCAGGAAAAAAAACCCTTAATTTTGAGCACTTCTTGTACTAGCGTTTAAGTATGTTTAGGTGCGATTGGCATTTTTGTTTGCTGTCAGAAAATTGCTCTCAGAAAAGCAAAACAGAAGAGTTTTTTTCTGCCTCTAAACACTGAGCTTAAAGTATGCCTCTAAACGTCCTAATGTGCATGAACACATGAATAGCATAATATTAACTATTTCTACAGGCAAACCACTAAACTCCTCTAGGAGCAGCATTTTTAGGCCAATGTACATGGACCCTAGAGTGAACCTGGTGCCAGGTTATGCACAATTAAGTATTTAGCCATTTTTAAGGAGCCATTTTCAAGGAGCAGTAAACAAGTTGTAAAACATTCCTTCACATATCTCTGTAGCTGCAGTTATTGTGGACCAAATCATTCTCAAAATTCTCACTGAAAACAGGGAAGTTGTCTAAGTCAGCTCCTTGAACAGTTGCTCTGTGCTCACATTAAAGATTAGAAGGATGGAGGAGGAGAGAATGTGAATGGAGAGAAGGAGAACGTGCTTCTGCTATGAACTTTGAGAATGAATTGCACCACAGAGCCTGTGTTTACTGAGGTCAATAAGGTCTTTATTTAAAGTATATTTACTGCTTGTTAAGAATATTACAGTTGAGCTCCAGGAATATGTAAAGAAATAATGCTGCTCTCTATATATTAACAAATCATTGTATTTTTTTAATGAAAGCAGTGTATAACCAGAATTTGTCCTAGTATTAATCTCTTGCAGTCTCTCTACAGCAAAACTAAGACTGGGAGAGGGAGGGGAAGGAATGGTAGCCAATAGGTTACTCATGTGCTTAAAAATGACAAAACACCTTTCCATAGGGAAGAATGCTAGGTAGGCCAAAAACAGTATTTGAGACTTCAGTTCTATGCACATGAAGTTATGGTGAGTTTTCCCTGTCAAAGCCACCTTTTATTTATTTATTTCAGGTACTTATATAGTGCTGTCAATTTACACAGTGCTTTACATACAGTGAAGGAAATAAGTATTTGATCCCCTGCTGATTTTGAATGTTTGCCCGCTCACAAAGAAATGATCAGTCTAAAAATCAAATGGTAGGTGTATTGTAACACTGAGAGACAGAAAAGCAACAAAAAATTCAAAAGAAATACATGTCTAACAAATTATGCACTGATTTGCATGTTCATGAGGGAAATAAGTATTTGATCCCCTTCACAAAACATGGCTTAGTACTTGGTGGCAAATCCCTTCTTGGCAATCACAGAGGTCAGACGTTTTCTGTAGTTGGCCACCAGGTTTGCACACATCTTGATTCCAAAGAGTTCGATATTGGTCTCATCTGACCACAACACTTTCAACCAGTCCTCCTCTGCATCATTCAGATGTTCAGTGACAAACATCAGATGGGACTGATCATGTGCTTTCTTGAGCAGAGGGACCTTGCAGGCATTGCAGGATTTCAATCCTTGTCGGCGTACTGTGTTACCAATTGTTTTCTTGGTTGGTGACTGTGGTCCCAGCTGCCTGGAGATCATTCACGTGTAGTTCTGGGATGATTCCTCCCTGTTCTCATGATCATTCACACTCCATGAGGTGAGATCTTGCAAGTTGCAACAGACCTAGGGAGACTGACAGTTGTTTTGTGTTTCTTCCATTTGCGAATGATTGCACCAACTGTTGTCACCTTCTCACCAAGTTGCTTGGCAATAGTTTGGTAGCCCAGTCCAGCCTTGTGTAGGCTTACAATTTTGTCCCTGACATCCTTGGACAGCTCTTTGGTCTTGCCATGGTGGAGAGTTTGGAATCTGATTGATTGATTGCTCCTGTGGACAGGTGTCTTTTATACAGGTAACAAAATTAGATTAGCAGCACTCCCTTTAAGAGACTGCTTCTAATCTCAGCTTGTTACCTGTATGAAAAACTCCTGGTAGCCAGAAATCCTGCTGAATGATAGGGGATCAAATACTTATTTCTCTCATGAACTTGCAAATCAGTGGATAATTTGTTAGACATGCATTTCTTTTAAATTTTTTGTTGCTATTCTGTCTCTGTGTTACAATACACCTACCATTCAATTTTTAGATCGATCATTTCTTTTTGAGTGGGCAAACATTCAAAATCAGCAGGGGATCAAATACTTATTTCCTTCACTGTATATATATATATATATATTGTACATTCACATCAGTCCCTAACCCTCAAGGGGTGTACAATCTAAGGTCCCTAACTTTCAATCATACATACACATACTAGGGCCAATTTAGATCCAATTAACCAGCATGTGTTTGGAGTGTGGGAAGAAACCGGAATACCCAGAGGAAACCCAAACAGGCACAGGGAGATCATGCAAACTCCAGGCAGGTGGTGCAGTGTTTGAGATTCGAACCAACCAACCAACCTTGTACTGCCAGGCGGAAGTGCTAACCATTTAGCCACTATGCTGCCCTAGTTCTTATATGTGCCTGTACCCCTCTGGTAATGAGACCTACCTCTACACTGAGATCTACCTCTGCATTGCAAGTTCTACCAACCACCACAGTCACGAGAAGGAGTTCAATTGTTATTATGGGAATGGTACAGTAAGAATTCTAAGAGTCCACATACTGCAAAAGAAGAATAAAGACCTAGACCTGGGTCATGGAAAAAGCAGATTTGGGAATTTCTGTCCTAGAAATGTATAAGAAACCAGTGTGTGATCCACAACTCACCCAATAACTGAAGTATTTTATGTTCATGTAGATAATAGAAATAAAATACTTTGATGGCTTGTATACAGTAGAAGTTTCCTAAAACTGAATTAAAGTCATATTGAAATCCTTGACATCACCTTTGGCCTCAGGGATTGCTTTGGTGAGGAATGAATTGAAATCCTTAATGCTCTTTGCAAAATTAGATTCAATAGCTCAATATTTTGATCCTACTGAGCATTTCTTCAACAGGTGGAAACTCTTCATGGAATGCACATTGTCTGATTCAGAAATATCTCTTTTAATGACATAATTTGAATACACAGAGTGGTACTCAAAGGCTAATTTATCCAACTCCTTCAGAAGATTGAAACTCAAGTAAACAAATATTCCCTCTAATCTTTTCAATTTATTTCCAAGCAAAGAATACAATAGCTATATTCTTGTTCAAACTTTTTATTGATTTCAGAGCCAAAGGAACAAACATAAGGCATCTCAAATATATGTATATGAACAAAACAAAACAATAAAAACATAAAAGAAAAAAAAAAGGGGGAGATAAAGGAGAGCAGGTTGCCCTGCCACAGAAAGGGGGTGCAATATGACACACAGTTAACGAGGAACCCTTGAGAACAGTTGAAAGTGTTGCATAACAAGGTAAGGTGAGACATGGCAAGCTCTGGGAGGAGAGCAATATTTCCTTGAACTACATGAGGGTTCTGCATAAGGCCACGGTAAAAGGGTTAAGTTAGAAAAGAGAGAGGAGGGGAGGAGAATAGGAAGAACCAGAGGAAGGTACTGAGAGGGAGGCAAGGAGGTGTGTGACTTCCGGGGGAGAGAGGATATTCTCGGGACCAAACCAAGGTATAATTTAAATGAAAATGGTAATGCCTTCACAAGGAAGGACTAGATAGCGCTAAGGGAGAAGCAGCATATCATACAATAGCTATATTCTACTTGATTACTTTTTAGTTTGACTTTTAATTTTGCTTTTTGTAATTAATGAATTCTTGGATTACCCCTGGAGCTAAAAACAATTTTGGTTTGTGAGGCAATTTGTTCACATTCAGACCAAGAATAGTCGTAATAACTCTTATTGGGTATAACTGAATATCATGTTCTGTTGCTATTGATGTAACTTTGATATCTGAATTATATGTTTTGAGATATCTATACATAATGGATATTAATTATCCATGGTTACATGTTCATCTCTCTAATATTGTTCAGATGTGTCACTACAGATCATCCTTTTTGTGTTTTATTTAATTGTATTTTGGAAAACGCAATACATTTTTTGCAAAAAAAAAAAAACTGTGTTGAACATTTGAACACATAGCAAAAGACCAGCACATCCTTTCAGTTTAGATTTAAAGCAGGTAGATTGTTTTTTATATGTATTTTAAGTCTTTAAACTGCTGACTGAAGAATACATTTAAGCCCCGTTTCCAGATCAGTTATTGTTTTCCATTTTACTTATCAAATTTCTAACCAGCAATCTTTCATATTTAACATTTACTGACTATGAGAGCTGTTAGTGGAGCACAATAAATGACCGGGAGCTTGAAATAATGTCCTGTCCCCATCACAGGAGCCACAATCATTCTTTCAGCAACAATGCTTGTAAAACAAAATTGTCTGAATCCAGGAGCACGTCCAGTAACCCAGCAGAGATTGTCCTTGGGAAAAAGCAGGACACCATTAAATTCATGCGGATTTGAAAGGACAAGATCTCACACAAATGACAAGGTTACGAGTGACCTTTGGGCAGCACACTTTCTTGTATCAATGACATAAAATGCTTAGCAAAGCAAAGAGAGATGAATGCATATTGGATCAGGCTGCCGCTGTACAAGAGGTGAGAGGTTTAATCTGATTGCATAGAAAATTTGGCAGGGGAATGAGATTTTGAAGAAATAAAATTTTGAAAGAAAGCACCTACAGTACATACTTCAAATGTTAAAACTGCACTATTTGTAAAATGTAGAACAGAAACACATTGACAAGGTTTGAAGTTGACACTTGGCATAACTGGAATGCATCATACAATGTCATGTCATGTAATGTATTAAATAATGTAATGTGTAATATATCATGCCATTTACTGTATAATCCCTTACAATGATAGAATAGACAAAATGTATTTCAAGGTTTAATTACAGAGTTGCTCTAAAACAAAAAAAAAGCTACTTTCTTATGCAATAAGCGAATGTTCACAAAAAGATATTACTACTTACCTACAAAGAAAATTAAGTTAAGTGACTTTGCTGACCTGTCTGCTTTACTGCATAATTGGCCGTTTTAGACTAAAGAAGTCAAGAAATTGAGAACATCTTCTATAGGTATAATGGGCAGGAAGTCAGCCATGTGTTGGTAAAAAAAATCTATCTTGGTAGGACCTTTATATATTAAAGTGGAAGTTCAGGCAAAACCTAACCAAGGTTATTATTATTATTATACAGTATTTATAAAGCGCCAATAGTTCACTCAGCGCTGTACATTACAAAGGGGGACAGAACATGTGACAGAACAATACCAATACAATGCAAAACATGAGGGGATCGAGGGCCCTGCTCTTTCGAGCTTACAATCTAGAAGGGATGGGATAGTGGTACAGGAGGAGATAGCTGTGGGGGATGGAGTGGTAGGAAGAGTGGAGGCGGTCAGCAAGTTAGCAGGGGGTGAGGTAGGCTTCCCTGAAGAGATGGGTTTTCAGGGTGCGCCTAAAGGAGAGGAGAGTAGGTGATAATCTGATGGGTTGGGGCAGGGAGTTCCAGAGGATGGGTGACACCCTGGAGAAGTCCTGGAGGCGGGCATGGGAGGAGGAGACCAGGGAACTAGAGAGAAGGAGGTCTTGTGAGGAGCGGAGTGTGCGTGCTGGGCGGTACTTGGATATTAGGTCAGTGATGTAGTACGGGGCAGTATGGTGGACAGCTTTGTACGTCAGTGTTAGGATTTTAAATTTGATCCGTTGCGCAATCGGAAGCCAGTGGAGGGATTGGCAGAGGGGGGTGGCGGAAACGGAGCGTTTGGAAAGGTGAATGAGTCTGGCAGCCGTATTCAGGATCGACTGAAGCTGGGATAGCCAGCGGCGAGGCAGGCCAGTGAGGAGGGAGTTGCAGTAGTCGAGTCGTGATATGATGAGGGAGTGGATGAGCTGTTTAGTGGTTTCTGGGGTTAGGAACGTGCGGATTTTGGCGATGTTGCGGAGGTGGAGTCTGCATGAGTTTGTTAAAGATTGGACTTGGGGCTGGAAGGATAGGTTGGAGTCCAGAATGACACCAAGTACTCTGGCCTGCAGAGCGGGTTTGATATTGGCGTTGTTGGATGTGATGTAGCAGTCAATGGGGGGTGGGGTTCGGACTGGGGGGAAGACAAGGAGCTCGGTTTTGGAGAGATTCAGTTTAAGGAAGTGCAGCGACATCCAATCTGATATGTCGCTCAGTAGGTGTGTGATTTGGGCAGAGACCGAGGGGGTGAGGTGGGGGGTTGAGAGATAGATTTGTGTGTCGTCGGCATAGAGGTGGTAGTTGAAGCCGTGAGAGTGTATGAGTTGGCCAAGGGAGGAGGTGTAGATGGAGAAGAGAAGGGGCCCAAGGACAGAGCCTTGAGGGACCCCAACAGAGAGGGGGAGTGAGGGGGAGGTGGTAGCATTATAGGTAACGCTGAAAGAGCGTTGTGACAGGTAGGATGAGAGCCAGGAGAGAGCAGAATCTCTGAGGCCGAGGGAGTGTAGTATTTTGAGGAGGAGGGGGTGGTCAACTGTGTCGAAGGCCGCAGAGAGGTCAAGGAGTAGGAGCACTGAATAGTGGCCATTAGCTTTGGCGGTTAGAAGGTCGTTGGAGAGTTTGAGTAAGGCGGTTTCGGTGGAGTGTAGGGGACAGAAGCCAGACTGTAGGGGATCGAGGAGGTTGTTGTCGTTGAGGTGAGAGCATAGGCGGGTGTAGACGAGGCGCTCGAGGAGTTTAGATGTAAGTGGGAGCAGGGAGATGGGTCTGAGGGTCATTGGGGTCCAGGGAGGGCTTTTTAAGTATGGGGGTGATGTGTGCATGCTTCAGTGGGGAGGGGAAAGTGCCGGAGGAGAGGGAGAGATTAAAGATGTGGGTGAGGGAGCGTAGGATGGAGGGGGAGGGAGGTCGTAGGAATTGTGAGGGGATAGGGTCGAGGGGGCAGGTGGTACCCTCACGCTAAGCCATTCTATCTAACCCTGTAAAGATAAGATCTGTATACGTAACTATTCTGAAGCCGTTATGGTCCGGTTCCAGGCTGGGCTGTCAGAGGCGGCTTCTGTGTAGAAGAGAGGCAGCCGCCAACAGACGCCCTATAGTAGGCCTATGGCTGACATCATTTACCAGGCATTTCCAGCCATTGTCGGCAATCTCTCCTGTACACCGCAGCAGGAGACTTAACCAGAGTGGGTGGGAGTAGGTTTAGCCCTAGTTGGATTTTGACTGGAATTCCACATAAGTTTAGTATGTTCCTGAAGATTTCACATAATTGTCCAAGCATGTTACTAAAGTGGTTGTAAAGGCCTTCTGTGTGCAGCATCCACCCAGTGATGTGCATGAGAGTCTCAGCTCTCCAGGGGACTCTCCCTCCTCATTGACTGAGACAGCAGCAGAAGCAACTGTCAATCATGGCCAATGAGCCAATGGGGAGAGAGAGGGGCTGGACCAAGCCGTGATTCTGTGTGTGATTTCATTGGGTGCCCCCATAGCAAGCTGCTTGCTGTGGGGAAACGTAGCAGGAGGGAAAAGCCAGGAGTACTCATGTCAGTGTTAAATGGTTTGTCCCTAGTGCTACATCTGCAGGACAGCTTGTTCTGTTGAAAAACAACAGACTAACTGGCCAGATCCCTAGGTGAAAATAAAGGAAAGAAATCCTAAAAAAAAAGAAAAAATAATGCAGCTATCATATCTAGGAACTGGTAACTGCACTATGATAAATAATTGCTTTTTCAGTTAAATACCACTTTAAGCTTTTACTTTTGACTAGGCTGTACCTATAACTATCCTTTAAACAAATCTGATGATATCCTCAGAACCAGGGCTTTTTTCATAGAGAATAGGCGCAGGTACCCCTCCTATCCTGAGACAGTCTTTGTCTCCGCCCCTCACCTACCTTTGAGCACTGACCGTTGTCTGTGCCCCCTATCCACCTCCTAGTACTGCTCCTTTTAGAGAATACAGAGCCAAGAATCACATTGTAGTGTTAATAAAGTGTATGAAATTGGTTAAGGACAAGAGAACCCCCCAGCAGCAATAGATCCTTTCCAACAACAACAGGCCCTCCCCCAGGAACAATATACACCCCCAGCAACAATAGATCTGCCTTAGCAACAATACACCCTTGCTGGCAGCAATCAGTCTCAGCAGCCAGCATCAATAGACCCTCCCCCCCAGGGGCGGACTGACAACTCATGGGGCCCCCGGGCAATAGGGGATCATGGTGCCCCTGTGTCCTTGCCAAACTCAAAAAAGCCTATGAAAAAGGTACCAGGGGCATCTCATGGGGCCCCCTACTGACCCCGGGCCCTCGGGCACTGCCCGTGTTTCCAAATGGTCAGTCCGTCCCTGCTTCCCCCTCAACTTTAGATCCCCCAACAACATAAGAACCCCAGAGCAACAATAGATCCCCCACCATCAACAACTACACCCCCTAGCTACAATGGATCCCTAGCAATAAACCCTCCAGCACACCCCAGCCCCCTTTGCCAGTACATGCATTCTGTGCTGGAGGTGCCAGAACTGTGTTCCCCCGCATTCCCACTGAAAAAAAAGCAATGTTCAGAACATATATCATATATTAAATTTTAAACTAGTGAGACTGTGGACTGCCATATAGCAGAGTGACACAAAATAAAGTATGAGAAAGTTTTTTAAAGACAGCAGTTAGGGTCATGATGAATGTGCTCACACTGGTAGAAGTAATGGTGTTGGTCTTACTGTCTAGTGATTGATTCCTTCGCTCCAAGGTGCTCTTCAATGCAATATAACACATTCCTTGTGTTTACTCAAATGCTTTATGCCTGGAAGTGAGATTCAGAAAGAATTAATCCTAGAATGTGATCTGTGACTGCAGCTCCTTGTCATTATGAACAATGGTGGCCACTGCTGTCTGTCACTCATCCTCAGTCAGGATTTTCACATCCGCCAAACAACGCTCCGAGTTCTGAAGTATCAGTTTGTTCCTAGATATCAGTCACGCACATGCTGCTCTGTAATATCAATGCTTGATAAAAAAAAATCATATCACATTTGGTCTAATGCAGAAATGTATTTATAAGCTTCAGGTTCCTAATGCTCAATCTGGACTTTATATCATACACATACTGTATGTATTTGACAGCTCTGTTCTGGCCGTGGGCTACTAATTAGAAAAAGAAAAGAAGAGTTTTTTTGTTATTTTTTTTTTTTTTACAAAGCTGAGAAAGCCTTCTGCAGGCTTAGACACCAGTTGAAGCTATACTCTGGGCACCAAATAATTCAGTTATAGATACATTTAAATAATTTTTATTGTATTATTTAACAGGATTTATACACCGATCGGCCATAACTTTATGACCACAGACACGTTAAGTGAATAACATTGAATAACATTGATTATCCTGTTACAATGGCATCTGAAAGTCAATGGGATAAGCAAGTAAAAATGTTGTCCCTGAAGTTGAAGTTTTGAAAGCAAAAAATATGGGCGTTATAGTTTGTTGTATATGGGGCTGCATAGCCACAGACTGGTCAGGGTGCCCATGCTGACCCATGTCCACAGCAAAAAGCACCTACAAGGGACAGGTGAGCATCAAAACTGGACCATGGAGCAATGGAAGCAGGTGGCCTGGTCCCGTAAATCACATTTTCTTTTAAATCACATGGACAGCCGGGTACGTGTGCATCACTTGCCTGAGAAGAGATGGCACCAGGATGCAGTATGGAAGATGGCAAGCCGGTGGAGGCAGTGCAATGTTTTGTGCAATGTGCTGCCTGGGAAACCTTGGACCTGTCATTCATGTGACTATTACTTGATACCTGACACCTACCAAATATTGTTGCTGACCAAGTACACCCCTTCATGGAAATGGTGTTCCCTGATGGTAGTGGCCTCCCCAGAAGGATAATGTGACCTGCCACATTGCAAAATTATTCAAGAATGGGTTAAATGAGCAAGCAAAATGCATTTATTTTATTTCTTATGGGATTCATATTTAACTTAGGTCATAACAGAATGGCACAATCACAAAACATGGCAACAAGTAAACAAATTAAATGACTCCTGTTCATAAGTCTGCATACCATTGGTTCTTAATATTGTGTATTGTCCCTCTTTAGCATCAATGACAGCGTGCAGTCTTTTGTAAAAGGCCCCAAATTCTTGAAAAATGCCTGCAGGTCATGCAAAGTCTTTAGTTGTCTTGCGTGAACCGCATGTTTGAGATCTCCCCAGAGTGGCTCCATGCTATTGTCAGGAGACTGTGATGGCCACTCAAGAACCTTCACCTTTTTCTGCTGTAACCACTGGAGAGTCAACTTGGTCTTGTGCTTAAGGGTTATTGTCATGCTGGAAAGTCCAACAGCATTCCATGCACAGATTTCATGCAGAAGAATGCAAATTGCCAGTATTTTATGATAACATTCTACATTCATCTTGCGATCAATATTCACAAGATTCCCCGTGCCTTTTGAGCTCACACACACAAAACATCAGTGAGCCACCACCATGCTTCACAGAAGGGATGGTATTCTTGTCACTATAGGCCCTATTGACCCCTCTCCAAACATAGTCACATGGTTGTGACAATAAAGCTCTATTTTAGTCTCATCACTCCAGTTTACAGTGTGCCAGAAGCTGTGAGCATGTCAAGGTGCTATCGGGCATATTGTAACCAGCTTTTTTTGTGGCATTGGCACAGTAAAAGCTTCTTTCTGGCAACTCAATCGTGCAACTCATTTTTGTTCAAGTATGTGTCTTTTGCTACTTGAAACAACCACACCGTCTTTTTCCAGAGCAACCTGTATTTCTCCTGAGGTTACCTGAGGGTATGTCTTTGTATCCCAAACAATTCTTCTGGCAGTTATGGCTGCAATCTTTCTTGGTCTACTTGACCTTGGCTTGGTATCAAGAGATCCCCATAGATTGACTATTTTTATACAGACACTAACTGCAATTTGAAAAGCCACAAATGTGGGAAATTAACCTTATGTAAAATTTTGATCAGGGCCATTTGGGTGATTTCTGTTATCGTAATATGATTTAAAAAGGAGCCAAACAACTATGTGATAATAAATGGCTTCATATGATCACTATCCTTAAATAAAAGACACTTTTCTGGCATGATCAGTCATATTTTCAATATCAATGCCAAAAATTTCAAGAGTTCTGCTAGGGTATACAAACTTTTGAGCTCTACTGTACCTTCAGATGTCTAGTGGCATCCATTCATTGACAGGTCAGGGCTGTTTTTGCAGCAAAAAGGGAACCTACTCAATATTTGGTAGGCGGTTATAAAGTTATGATTGATTGATTGATTGATTGATTGATCGATTGATGTATAGTACCAACAGTTTGTGCAAAACTAAGAGAAACAGTACAGTTACAATACAACTAAATACAGAAGGGTTCAGAGGGTCTTTCCCTTGAGAGCTTACAATCTAAAGGGAGAGGCAAGCAATGCAAAAGGTAATAAGCATGTGAGGATGAGTTAATGGAGAAGGGAAAAGTTCAGTTGTTGGGGACAGGTGGCATAGGCTTCTCCAACAAATATGGGTTTTTATGGATAACTTGATAGTGGAGAGAGTAGAAAATAAGCAGATTGGTTTGGGTAGTGAGTTCCAGTGGCTCTAGAGAAATACTGGAGTTGAGCATGGGAGAAGGTAACAAGGGAGCTAGAGAGCAGCAGGTGTTGGGAAGAGTGAAGAGGACAGTTTAGGTGATATTTTGAAATGAGGCTGGTGCTGTTGCTTGGGGCAGAGTTGTGGTTGGCTTTGCATGTTGTAGTTAGTATTTTGAATTTTATGCATTGGATGAGCTGAAGCCAGTGGAGATACTAGGAGAGAGGTAAATGAGACAGATAACAAGGAAGTTATTTTGAAGTGTTGTGATGTAATTTGCTAAGAAGGGGCAAACTTTAAAAATGCTGTGGAGATGAAGGTGGCAAGATTTAGACTGTGATTGGATATAGGGCCAAAAGGAGAGGCCAGGGTTACATTTAGCACCCTATGAAGAGGGTGAATATGTCCTCTAGTAAGTTAGTGATGCTTGAGGAGTCATAAGGGGTGAGAGAAGGAGTGGAGAGATTTGGGTGTCCTAAGCATAAAGATATTGGTAACCATTGGAGGGTATCAACTGACCAAAGAGTTGTAGGTAACACTAAAGATGCATTGAGATAAGTAGGAGTCCTGGATGCCAAGAAAGTGTAGTTCTTTTTTAGGAGGAGCAGGTGGACAACTGTATCAAAGGCAGCAGAAAGTTCTAAAGCGTGCCATATACTAGTAGAATTTTGTTCAAAATGTTATGTTTTAAGAACATTCATTTGATTTGTAATTGTCAGTGAGGACAGATTGGAATTTGTTTTCGACCGCAGGAAAATAAAATAAACAAAGAGCAGGATGGAAATTCTCAAATTTCTTGAACCAACAAATTTCAAACAGTGAATGTGGTTTACTTTCAGGAAAGTTCTTTCACTACAACAATTGAAAGTTAAAAGGAAATTAAATTTTTAAGTAGTATCAAATGACCTAAGTCAAGTCATTGAATGTACTAAACTACACTTTTTTGTAGAAATGCTTATATGATAGTTTGTTGGAAATTATTTCTCAATCAGCTAGCTACAGCCAATTGGCTGCAGATGCTGTTCAGCGCATTCCGACAACAAAAAAATGGAGTAGAGTAATCAAAGGCCAGTTTTACTAAAACAGAGAGTTTTAGGAGGTCATTTTCTGTGGAGTGTTGCAGCAAAAGCGGGATTAAAAGGGGGTGGAGAAGATTAACAGTGAGGTAGTAACTCAGACAGTTGCAGGCTTTCTAAAAATTTGAAGGTAAACATGAGCTTTGAGATGGGTCTACAGTTGTTGAGACAGGAGGATCCAGTGCAAGTTTCAGAAGGCTGGGGAAGATGTCTGTAGGGAGAGATTGAAGATCTTAGAGAGCATTGAGCAGAGCAAGAGGGTTAGTTGGTTAGCTGGGCATCAGACAGAAGTATAACAACCTCCTCTGTGGTAATAGGGACAACAGACAAAAGTGATAAATGTGTATGGTACAGGTGATACCTACTGTAGACTGTTAGGAAAGGGACTGGAGAAAAGTACACATATGTCTCTAAAGAATTTTCTCCTCCTTTCTTATCCTGCTGACCATGCTTTGCTAGACAAGAAGAGAGGAGAGCTCTGCAATAGCAGCATGGACCAGGGGCGGACTGACAACTCATGGGGCCCCCAGGCAATAGGGGATCATGGGGCCCCTGTGTCCTTGCCCAAACTCAAAAAAGCCTATGAAAAAGGTACCAAGGGCATCTCATGAGGCCCCATACTGACCCTGGGCCCTCAGGCAGTGCCTGAGTTTCCAAATGGTCAGTTTACCCCTGACATGGACAGAAATCTACTAAAAATTCTTATGTATAGTAGAGGATGGGTAGAACCTCTGTCAGATGTTTATTTCGGTGCCCTTGTTGCCGATTTCCCCTCATGTCCTGTATGGAAAAGCCCTTGGACTTCATATTGCACACATGCAGTATATAATAATGGTCTACTAATGTGACTATGCGGGAGTTACGCCATCCTGGCTCGGCTAGTTCAGATGACCAAAGATCTCACACCCAGAAGACTGGGCATAGATGTCAGTGCTGGTGAGGGAGCTTGGGGACTTCATATCACTGGAGCCCCGATATTTATGGACCATAGTTCTGCTTTAATTGGAGTATTTCCCTTAGTTTCTCTGCTGGTGAAAATGTTGTCACTAGGACAGGAAACAGCAACAAGATTCTCAATTGAGTAAAAGGTAACAGTTTATTAGTTGCTAAGGGGTTCCCCTGTTTGCATTAACAGAATGAGCCTAATGCTGATAGCTGACTAGAATTAGAAGACATAAAGGAAATGTGTTGCTGAATCACTCTGCAGAGTAAGTGGCACGCGTTGGTGACCTGCCAGCTCCTGCTGGGACAGCAGACTTTCTTTCCCGCGGCTCTGTGCATACACTGGCTGGACTGCAGGCAGCAATTAATGTCAAAGCTTTCACTTGACCCCAGGGCCATCTAGCATTATGCTATATTGTTATTGCAATTAAATGCAAAAAACACATAGAGGCAGAGCTGGAGAGCTGCAGGCATATGTTAAAAGTAGCCCCTCTATTTAATTGTATATACTCAATCACTAAAAATGTTCATCTTATATTTAAACTGTACTTAGTGTAGTGACCTGTAATCTTCCCTAATGTCATATTTTTATTGTCACTTGTACAGAAGGAATTGCTCAGTGGAAGTGCCGGCATTAGCAGTTAAAGTGACAGAAGCATTGGGACGCTGAATAGTCTCTGCCCATCACTGACTAATGCTCCTGTATTTTATTCCTACTCCATGTACTTAACTTGGAACTAAACTTCCCAATCCTTTACAGCCAAGAAAGCTGCCATCTTAGCCTCTGTTAGATCTGCAGTTGTTATGGTGCAGCACATGTAATCAGTTAGCACACCAGTCACTTGATAGCTGACAGTTTGATTGAGAGCGCAAGCAACTGTAACAGCTATCAATCACAGCATGCTTTGAATGTACGTGTTTTGGGATACAGTTAAATCAATGGGTTTAGTTTTTCCTTAACCACATAAGGACCGCCCTATAGCAGATATACTGCTACAGGGCGGCTCCTGTGTGCAAAATCATGTATATATACGTGATTTTGCATTTCCGGGTAGGGCGCGTGTGCACGCCCTACTTGCACCACCATTTGTGGCTGCGGATGTCAATCATCGAGTCCCGGCCGGTAATTACCCACTGGCGCCCGGTGATAACTGAGCATCTCCGATGGGGAGGAAGACTGTTTTGTTTACAAACAATCTTCCTCCCTGTCAGCTCAGGCACGCTGCTCGGGATGGCTGTGCACAGCATAGCCATCCCGATCAGTGTGCTTACAGTGAAGCACACCCCGCCCCCTAGTAAAACACTCCCAGCACACAGTTAACTCTTTGATCGCCCCTCACATTAACCCTTTCCTGCCCAGTGCCATTAGCAGAGTGTCAGTGCTTTTTTTTTTTTTTAGCACTGATCACTGTATTGGTGTCACTGGGGTGTCAGTGACACCAAGTTAGTTCCCCCCAGTGTCAGAATGTCCGCCGCAGTCCCGCTAAAAGTTGCTGATCATCGCCATTACTAGTAGAAAAAAAAAATCCCACTATCTATACCGCCATTTGTAAACGCTATAACTTTCACGTAAACCAATTAATTTTTACGTATTGGGATTTTGTTTTTAGTAAAAACATGTCACACAATACATTTTGGCTTAAATTTTGACGAAATTTGATTTTTAAAATTTATTTTACTGGATATGTTAATAGCAAAAAGTCAAAAAAATTGTTTTTATCTCAAAATTGTTGGTCTATTTGTGCTTATAGCACAAAAAAAAAAGCACACAGGTGATCAAATACCACCGAAAGAAAGCTCTATTTGTGGGGAAAAAAGGATGTAAATTTAATTTGGGTGCAGTGTTGCATGACCGCGCAATTGTCAGTTAAAGTAACACAGCGCCGTAACGCAAAAAATGGCGTGTGTGTGTGTGTCATTTCTAAGGCTAATTCATACTAGGCAAGAACTCTACTTTAAAGTGCACCTGTACTTTGGGGCTAAACAAGATACTGTCAAGAAGGCAAGATAGACGCTTTGGGTAAAAATATTGAAGGCAAATAAACTGTTCACTTTACAAAGGAATATCTGTTATCTTAGTGAATGTTGTGAAAATTCACTTTGCAAAGAATACCCGATCACAAACAATCCTACTATTTGCTTCTTCTGATGGTGAGGGTTTTTTGTGTCCAGTTTCTCTCCAATTTGACTTGTAGTTCAGCTGTCCGCAGTCTTTACTGCAGATTATCTGATCGTGTTTTGTTCTGAAATAGGAGATGCTTATTTAAATCTTTCTATGACAATACTGAAGTTGGTGCAAATGGGTAGAAAGTGAGCGCTTTTCCAATAAGCAGCTGTACACTCAAGGCAACCAACAGAGATCCTTAGTCAAATCAAAAACAGATAGTGCAGCGCTAATAGTGGTATTAATATCATGTGGCATGATAGATAGACGATAAATATTTACATATAGGCAATAAAATATAAAACTGATGTATATAAAAAAATTATTATGTCAAGATGAATAATCATATATGGAATGATAAGTAATTATATGTAGAATCACAAATATATTACAATGATAAAAGTACGTATATAAAATAAGGGTAAATATACAACTATCCGCAGAGGTGACTAAATTATGCAAAAAGTCCACCAGAACCTCAAACCGGTGCTTCTGCCTTGTATTAATATGAGAAGTGCACACTCACCAGACGTGCACTAATTAAGTGCAAAATTACTTAATTAGTGCACGTCCGGTGAGTGCGCACTTCTCATATTAATACAAGGCAGAAGCACCGGTTTGAAGTTCTGGTGGACTTTTTGCACAATTTAGTCACCTCTGCGGATAGTTGTATATTTACCCTTATTTTATATACGTACTTTTATCATTGTAATATATTTGTGATTCTACATATAATTACTTATCATTCCATATATGATTATTCATCGACATAATATTTTTTTTTATATACATCAGTTTTATATTTATATTTTATTGCCTATATGTAAATAATTATCGTCTATCTAGATCACTCCACATGATTTTAATACCACTATTAGGGCTGCACTATCTATTTTTAACACTGAAGTTGGGGTTCTGTCTTTTTTATAACCACATGATGAGTTTTTCTTTGCAGTGACACCACAGACTCAGGGACGTTTTTCCTTTCAGTGACACCACCAACTTAGGGACATTTATTCATCTCAGTGACACCGCTTAAGCAGGGACTTTTTTTTTTACTTTCCGCGGCACCACCAACTCTAGGACATTTTTTCCTTCAAAACTGTTGGCCCTATATTTGTACCCCAATTTTAAACATTTCAATTTGCAGTGTACCACCACCATTGGTATTTCATTACAAGCCACAAACATTACAAACTTTTTTTGCCTGTGACCCTGTTGCCTTCTCCACCAGGCAGGGGATGGGTGGGTGCAGTTTCCTATATTCACCTTGGGCACTGGATGGCCTTGTTGTGGCACTGCCAGACACCCACACACTCCAACCATACAGCCAGTGCATAAACCTAAGGACACTGCAAGGGATGGACCCAATCTGATCTCAAGCTCTGTACATTTTGAGAAACACTGATTCACTTACAGAAGCTGCAGAATGAGGTTGTTAACAAATTCTGCTTATAAACAAAATACTGTTGTTATGTTTGCAGAGAAGAATTGTTTGATTTTTTATTTTGAAAATCATAGAATCACAAAATCACATAAAGTTTATTTTATTGATATAAAATTGCAAACTGGCTTTATAATTTAATGTACAGTAAGTACATTAGATCAATTTTTAATAAAAACTGGGTTTTCCTACATTACGCCTCTGTGACTCTGTACTGTTGGTTTTTACCATGACAATATTAGAAGATTAGGATGAACATAAAGATAAGTTTGGCAGGTTCAGCTGTCATTCAGCACCTCACTACATCACTATCAAAGAGAAAGTGACAACATAGTGCTCGTTTGTCATTCTCTCCTGCTTCCAAAACACGACATGCTGCAGCTTTAATCCTGCTGATCTTTGTGATTTTGCACCGTAGCTGGAGAACATCAGATGAAATACTCAGGGTCACTTTCATTAGCTTTTTAATCTATTTTCAATCTTGCTTTCCTAGTTTTAAGCAATGACCATTTAAAAACAGTTGAAATAAGTCTAAATGTAATGGCAAACATTATTTAAAGAAGGATTAAACATAGATAATTGATGGAGCATAGAAGGATTACCTTGTCTTGCATTTCATTTCAGTCTTTTTCTGATAATAGAACATTATTGTGCACATTGATAACTGCACCTTCCATACAGGGAATGTAGCTGTATAGTCTTTGTTTAGGTATACAGTCATGTGAAAAAGTAAGTACACCCCATGGGAATTATAGACTCTTTTTAATATATCTGAACAGTTAACACAGAACTTAATTCAAATACTGCTTATAGGTGATATACTCAAATAACACATAAAACTGATATGATTGGGGGGGGGGGGGGGTGCAAGCACAATGCAAACGCTCTGCAGAGAAAAAAGTTGGTGTGAACAAGACCTAATAGTTGGATATAAAATGATGTTCACCTTTAGTAACTAGAAAAACAATATTGTGCTCTTTGTTAAAACCCTAAGTGATTATTTTAATTTCACAATTGCTACTTTAGTCTTTAATTTATTTTTAGCATTAGAGAAAAAAATCCATATCTCCATTGGCATGTGCACTGTAACTCACATGACCAATGAAAACAATGCAATGATGTATGTCAAAGGAAAACAAGATGGGCAGCACAGTGGCTAAATGGCTAGCACTTCCACCTGGCAGTACAAGGGTCATTGGTTCAAATCCCAACCACAGCACCACCTGCCTGAGTTTGCATGTTCTCCCTGTGCCTGCGTGGGTTTCCTCTGGGTACTCCGATTTCCTCCCACTCTCCAAAGACATGCTGGTAGGTGAATTGGATCCTGTCTAAATTGGCCCTAGTATGTGTATGTATGAATGTGAGTTAGGGACCTTAGATTGTGCGCCCCTTGAGGGTTAGGGACTGATGTGAATGTACAATATATATGTAAAGTGCTGCATAAATTGTTGGTGCTATATAAGTACCTGAAATAAATAAATAAATGTAGGACTGGCATTAAAATCTCTGTCGACCTATGACAACTCACCACCATGGTCATTGTTGTATATGTTATACAATCAATTTTTCACATACCTATTGCTATTGTGTGGTAGAGTGAGTCAGCAGTAGGAAGCATTGAAATCTATAATGAACAATTCTGGTTCTATATCCAATTACAGAGATTTTAAGATGTTGTTCTTGTGTAATAAATAAAATTTGTGTGTATATATATATATATATATATGTGTGTGTGTGTGTTCCCCTTTAATGCCAGTGTTTTCCTTTGACATACATTCAGTATTGATGAATGTGGCATTTGAGTGGTTTAGTCTATTCTTCAATGGAATGGTGTAAAGCTGGCCATAGATGGTTCTTTTTTTTCCAATTGGCCAGTGGGCTGAACAAAGTAAAAAAAACAAAAGGATTCCTCCATCCACATAAAATATGTTGGTGGAGGGTCTTCCCCGCTGGTATGTTGTATTCTGAGAGCAGAACGCTCCGATTGTCAGCAGCCACTGAACAAGAAAAAAATGTCCAACAACCGACTTCTGTTGAACAGGGGGCGGCCAAACGTGGATCAAAATTCGGTTGGGCCCTGTTGAACTGGCTGAATTTCAGTCCATCTATGGCCAGGCTAACATTCACCCATGCTTAACGTGTTTTATCCACTACATACTTGTTTTGAGTCTATCAGTCAGTGGTTGCAGTAAAACAGTGCGCTCCCAGTGTGGTTTATATCTTATCTCAACCGTTTTTAAATGGAGAAATACCGAGGCTGCCACTAATTACCACCTCCTGAAAATACTTGGCTGTAATATATTGGGGTTGATTTACTAAATACAAATAGACTGTGTACTTTACAAGTGCATTAGCAATAATTTTCCTTAGTAAATGTGGTAAACCTTCACTTTGTACAGAATTCCCAATCACATTCAAGGAAAATTTTAAAAAGCATTTTTCTTGCATATTATCGGATGATGATGTAAATCAGCAAAACTTTACCACATTTACTCAGCTCTGGGGAAAATGATCGCAACTGCACTTGCAGAGTGCTTAGTCTACTTGTCTTTAGTAAAGCCACCCCACTGAGTTCTTTTGAATCACAAACCCTTAAAAAGTATGTCGATCAGCCATTGCAAGGTCAGAAGTTTATTTATTTGTATATGTGTTTTGGTGACGTAAAGTATTGAGCATGATAGGCAGGTAACTGGCATTCAGGTTTCTTTCCAGTTTTCTTTAAGCAGAGTGTTTTCTGAATCTTTTTTAGAAAGACAGTCCTGTACTGCATACCTGCTGGCAGGCAGCCTGTGTAAACAGACTAAACTGATCCAGTCTCTGATAGGAACAAGTAGGGAAGTGCTATTCAGCTTTGTTTATGACAACCGCTCAAGGCAGAGCCTGCAAAGATTTTGAGCTCACCATCTGCTGGCTGCAAATGCTAAATATGAATGAATGAGATTCATTGACGTAGCTCTGTGCCCTATTCGTTAGCTATAGTATATTTTTTTCTTACTGAACATAATATAGAAGTGAAGATGGATTTGCTTGTATCAATAGAGGCTGTGATTTCTATAATTCAATTAGTATTATTAGAACCTAGGTCTCATCTTCATGCCCTCCTGTATGTCTCAATGTAATACTGTACATTTATTTCTGACACTAGCTTTAGTGAATAGGTCCCAGAGACCCTATGGATCTTGTGGGCTTTGATGCAGGTTTTTATTGCTATAATTTATTTTGCAGTTCTGGATAGATTTGTGATTTTTGTATCCAGAACACAAATGAAAAGTGTGAAAAGTTTGATATTATTGACCATTCTTGTAAAGTGTAGTTGTGACACAGTCCATTTTTCTTCACAGAGACTCTCAGATCATTTAAAGGGCAATTCCAGTCTAACTAAAAGGCTGAATTTAGTTTCAAATCACAGAATCCATGAAGAGATTATACTATCCAGTGTAAGTGTATTGATACTTTCATCTGTTCCCACTCCTTCCACTATGCCACTTTGATCAATTGGATCAATCGATCCCTGAGAGCAGGGCTGCTGGGGGCCCTAAACAGCCAACATAACCCCCCCCCCCAAAAAAAAAGAAACACTGTTTACTATGCTTCAATTATGATACCGATCACTCTTTCAGGTGTTCATTCAGGAAAGGAAGGGACTGGTAAATGCGACATATTTACCAGACCCTTCTCCCACTCTCCATTGTGAAGGATCCTATTGTCTGCTTGCAGCAGGGAAGCCAGCAACACTGCAGGGGTGGGGGCACACAGAGGGGGCCTGGGCAGTGGGGGCAAATGTATGGTGCACATGGAGGGTGATGGGTGCAGCTGGGGACAATTACTGGAACTGTACCCCTATATGGCTCTTTCTGCAGCAGCTGAAAGCCAGAGGGAGGGAGAGAAGAAGAAGCCAGCCTTCAGCTGCTGCAGAGAGCCACACAGGGGATCAGTTCCAACAATTGCACCCCTCACACACAGCACCGATCACCCTTCCTGCCCACATCCCATTCACCCAAGGATCCCAGGCCCCGTACAGGAGGACTGGTGGTACCCCCTTATCCATGGCCGTGCCTGAGAGGGTATAACAAATGTAAATTCTGGTGATAATCATTGGTTTTCCAGTGTGTTTAGACTAAATTGTTCAAGTTTCCTTTAAGAAAAATACATTTATGTTGTTAGAGTAAACTAGAAAAATAAAGTCCCAGCAAAGAAAAGGATTAATACCTGTCCAGCCGCCCACATTGCTGATGTTGTTGAAGAATCTTTACGAATCTGAAATTTGTGGGGGTATCAGATGCCTGGTCCCTCTCTGTGGTTCAATTTGCTGACCCCTGCATCATTACAGTGTAGCCACCCTGCCCTAAGCAAGTGTGTTGATTTACATTTAGTGGTCCTAAGCTGCACTTAAATTGCATAAACTAATAATAAACTTTAGCTTTCTTAGGTTTCTCCTAGTCAACTTTGACATGTGTTAGTAAAACCGTACATATCATAACTACTTTGTACATCCAGGTGGATTATACCTTGTTTTTTTCAGGACAAATTGGGCTTTCATTTGGTGGTAAATGGTAATTGATATCTCCGCAATTTTATTTTATTATCAAAGGAAACCTGGCCCAAAATAGTAAAAAAAAAAAATCATTTTTTTAATTTAGCTGTGTTTCTTCTTACTACTGTTATGGTTACTACCGTTATCTACCACCAATGAACAGCCCAAAATACATTTTCCAGCTCTTGACAATCGTAGCAATTTGTACCTGTACTACAGCCCAGAAACAAACAGTTGTTTTTGTTTTCTTTCTCTGTTCAGAGAGAAAAAAAAACAAGGGGGCAAGCTTCACAGTGACTGATTACTGTGATAGCCAATCAGAGGCTATCACAGCTATCATGTGACCCGGAATCGGGAGTCCTGATCGTTAGAATGGAACCCAGGGCTCAGTGACACCTTGGTCCTTGCGCTGGGAGTGCGCTGTGCGGTGCACTCCTAGCACAAAGACAGGTATGCAAATATGCGGCCCCACGGATATGAGGTTGCATATTTGTGTTACATTGGTGTCAAGGGGTTAATGCCACTGGTGCCCCTGGCAATAATATGAGAGGCTACATAAAGAGCTATGAATAGTTCTCTCTCTCTAGCCAACCACTAGGAGGTCTGTTGCCAGTGATGCAGGCTGGGAGGAGAAGTCAGTTCTCCCCTGGGCCTCCTGCCAAGGGGAGGGATGTGGTTGGATGTTGAATCCTATCAGGCCTACTGATTGAGGATGGTGACCATGTGGCTGGGCAAAAGCTTGGGTTTGAGGTCTAGCTTCTGAAACATGGAAATTGAAGTGTCATGGAAGAACTACTTTTTCCCATCGCTTCCTTTTCAATTCCATCTTAAAAAAAATCAGTGATTTAAAGATATTAGACTTCCCCATAAATATTAACTGGATTATCAGATTGAAATTCTGAAAACAAAACAGGACCTGAAGATTACTTGCAACAAGATTCTACACCTGGATGCTGAGCCATTGTGATCAATGTCACTTTACTTAGCAACCCTTCTTTGCTGCCAGTTCTTTATCCTGATTGCCTATTGTTGACCCTTGTGCCACCCGGCAGTAGAAAATCCACATCATGATCAACTTTATTAAGTCATCATGACCCGCTTTCCCATACCTTTTTAATAAGAAGTTATAATCAGTTGCCAATCACAGCATGTAGGAGAACCAATCGCATAAAATATTGGCTGAACATTGGGCCATCCAAGGCTTTTGGCTCTGATGCAAACAGCACTTTGCTGGCTCTGGACAGCCGTTGGATCCATCCTGACATCTCCTTTTTTCAAGTAGTCATAGCTGACCTGTAACTACAGAGAAGATGGGAGGGTTGGGTTTGATCCCTACCGACTTGATGTGCCCGTTGGGATCTGTCATAAGAATAGTAAAAATGTGATTTAGAAAGTTTCTCATAACTATTCTTTTTCACTGACACTTGTTGAATGACTGTCATGCTATTAGAAGAAAAAAATGTGCAGTATGAGACGTTGCTGTCAAATTTGGTTTGCACAAAGCTGCCTCCTAGCCATACAGCTAGGTTTCTGCACACAGATGGTTGGCATGCAGACACAGCTGGGATATATTTTAAGAGAAGTGTGCTTAATCTATTAAAGGGGGACCTTCATGTTAGTCTGTAAAAATACATGTAGACATTTGTGTAGGTTTCTGCTATCCTTATTTCAGGGGCCTTGTTCAAGAGGGTTTTTTTTTTTTTAGCAGTAAAACAACTTTATTCAAAGTTTTAAAGTTACAAAAAGATCAAAAAGACAAAAGATGTACCATAAACCATAGCCAAGAAGTTTTTATTCCTAAATGAACAAAGCCATAGTAAGGAAAATTCACTGTGCTGAAGTCAAACCAAGAGAAGAGGATACATAGCTCCTAACTGTCCCTGATTTGGAACAAAGTCCCTCTTTCCTCCTCATTTGTCCCTCATTTTGGTCTGATTTATATACTTGTATATAAAATACACTATTTATCTTTAACCACTTGCCTACCGGGCACTTTAACCTCCTTCCTGCCCAGGCCAATTTTCAGCTTTCAGCGCTGTCGCACTTTGAATGACAATTGCACTGTCATGCAACACTGTATCGAAACAAAATTTTTATCATTGCTTTGAGATAGATAGAGCTTTCTTTTAGTGGTATTTAATCACCACTGGGAATTTTATTTTTTTGCTAAACAAACTAAAAAAAAGACTGAAAATTTTGGAAAAAAAAAAGTTTTCTTAGTTTCTGTTATAAAATGTTGTAAATGAGTAATTTTTCTCCTTCACTGATGTGCGCTAATGAGGATGCAGTGATGGGCACTAAGAGGCACTTCTGGGCATTGACAGGCATAACTCATGGGCACTGAGAGGCAGCATTAATATATGGCACTGGTAGGTGGCATGAATAGGCACTGGTAGGCAGCACTGACTGGCTCTGATGGACGGCACTGAAAGGCAGCTCTGATGGGCACTTATATGTGGCATTGATGTGCACTGGTATGTGGCCTTGATGGGCACTTACAGGTGGCGCTGATGGGGCTACACTGATCATCAGTGACCTGATGATCAGTGTATTATTATTATTACAGGTACTTATATAGCGCCGTCAATTTACACAGCACTTTACACATATATATTGTACATTCACATCAGTCCCTAACCCTCTAGGGGTGTACAATCTAAAGTCCCTAACTCACATTCATACATACATGTACTAGGGCCAATTTACATATACAGGAGCCAATTCACCTACCAGCATGTCTTTGGAGTGTGGGAGGAAACCGGAGTACACGGAGGAAACCCACGCAGGCACAGGGAGAACATGCAAACTCAAGGCAAGTGGTGCTGTGGTTGGGATTTGAATCAACGACCCTAGTACTGCCAGGCGGAAGTGCTACCCATTTAGCCACTGTGCTGCCCATAGATGTCCCCTCTGAGGAATGCCGATTACCGGCTCTCCTCACGAGCTGTCAGCAGGAGGAAAGGACTGCCAATAACCGGCGTTTCCCATTTACATGCAGTCAGCTGTGATTGGACACAGCTGATCACATGACAGAGCTGACGTCAACGGCTCTTTACAGTGACCGGTGATCTGCTAAGTCCCAGGGACACAGCACACTAGCGATCATAGCGCACCCCCGAGGGCGCGTACATGCAGTTAAGAGTGGAAGGACGTCATATGATGTCCTCCCAGAACGAGAGAACCGCCACCTGCTCGTCATTACCTTATATGGCGAGTGGGAGGCGGTTAAAAAAGTGTTTCCCAGTGCTAAACCTTTCATCCAATTTCTAAATTTGTAAATGTCAAAAGACACTATAAAGGAACAGTAGTGGTAAAAAAAAGCAATTATGGGTTTAACTCATTTCTATTTTGTATAATTCTCCTTTAACCCTTCTGCTGCCAGGTCTGCATGGATCTGACAGCAGGGGGTTTTATAGACAATGGCTGCAGCCACTGGGATTGTGTGCAAATCTGACCGGCAGACTCCTGCCTGCCAGGTGGAAGTGGTCAAGCGGCTCTGCTGCCACTGATTGCTTCCACAGCCCCCGGTTTCCGGTGCCTCCCCCAGCCATAGGCACACTCCCACCATGTACCCGGGCTTCGCTTGCCCTTCTGCGGGCCCGGGGAGAGCCATGGCGGGTGGAGGGGTGAGGGGAGAGCGGACGAGTGTCCTCTCCCCTTCTTTGTGTGACCTGGAAGGTGACGTCAATGATGTCACTTCCAGGTCACAGCTGTCACATTCCTGGATAGAATAGTCAGGGAAAGATGTATTGCAATGCAATTTGCATTACAATACATCTAAAAGGAGCCCAGAGGAGATGTGCTTATGTGATGAAAGGAAAAAAAAAAGTTAACTTAAATTTTTTATTTTTTGTAAAAACAATAGTTTCACCTAAGCACATAACATTCCCCCTCAAAAAAAAAATAATTTGAGGCCCCCCACGCAGAAACGTAAATGCACGCTTTGGGGCACCTATGCGTGAAAATGTTGTGATACACGTTACATATCGCCGTGCATGCCGGAGAGCAATATTTCTAGAACCAGACCTCTTCCACAACACTAAACTCATGACCTATCAGGACTTTTGAAGCATCTATAGAAAATATAGGGTACTGAATTTTGATGCAATTTCATAGGCGCACACGAATTTAAGGTTTGGCATGTTGGGTATCTATTTACTTGGCACAACCTTGTCTTTTATATTTTTCAATTTGGGCAATTTATTGCATTTGTTTTTCCTACAATTCACTTTAGTGTGATTTTTACTAACATTTTGCATTTCCCATACCTTTGCAATAATATCGTGTGACATAAAAAATTGGAACTACCACTATTTTATTCTTTAGGGTGTCTGCTTTCAGAAAATATATATTTCATGGGTTTTGTGTAATCTTCAGCCCTATAATGATTTTTTTTAAACGTGTGCAAAAAAAAAATAAAAAAATGGCTCTGGCAGCGAAAGGGCTAAGGGGGCGTGGCAGGGTGTCCTATGCTTACATACTTTTACTAACAGGTGTCCCTTGTTCCCATCTCAGTTGGGAGGTATGTGAATATACATGTTTGCAGGCTTCACGCCACTGCCCTGCCTCATCTTGTCTCTGGATTACTAAAAAACAGAATCACACCATAAAGGCCCACCCTGTGGTCTCTCAAAAAAACAAAACAAAAACACAGCAACCCCCCCCCCCCCAAAAAAAAAACATTTCTCCTAATCGCTTAAAGTGGAACAAAACTCAAAAAGTAGTTTTGCTTTATTATATTAACTGTGCCTAAGCAGTATCCTGCAAAAGTTACTGCAAATAGTGGAATGTGAGTGTGCCCAGACACTTAGGGGCTCATTCACTAAAATTGCATGGTGCAAAATCTGGTGCAGCTCTGCATAGAAACCAATCAGCTTCCAGAATTTAACGTGTAACAGAACAAGCTGAAGTTAGAATCTGATTGGCTACCATTTACAGCTACACCAGATTTACTAAATCTCCCCATTATAGTTGTATGTTTGCAGTGTAAGATCCAAGGCACTGCTACCTCTGAGCTCCAAATCTTATCCCAATTCTCGTAAGGCTAAAAAGCAATCACATTAAACCCATCTATCCGCATAGATCAACAAAGGCTCAACATAAGGACACATAGAAAACATTTTTTAATGAAATCTGTGTGCTCCATAATGCTGAGTTGAGGGCGAATCCACAGACATATATGGTTATGTTCATGTATTTCCACAATCAAAATTGGGAGAAGATCTACTTTATATTTGTTACATGATCTCATTAACATAGCACAACTTTAAAAAATTAAATAAAAATCCCCATTTTTATGGGTATGTTCTGATTGTTTCAATCAATCTCTTATGCAGGTTCCATTATGGTGTTATGATTGCGTGACAAGTTCACCTTTCCACAAATAATAAATGCACATTTTTTGTACTGTAACCTCGTCTTTATTCACTAAAACTTTTTGCCTTCTTGGTTAAAAAAAAAAAAAAAATGCAGTTTACCTTTTTATATGCTCTATTCTGGATCCTCCAGTAAGAAAAAAATGCTAGGTAGGTTTCTTTGTTTATGAGAGGCTGGGCAGCTGTACTTGCCATAATTATCCCTGTCTGTATGTGCAGGCAGATCTTCATTATCAATTGCAACTAGATTTGAACATTGTGGGGGAGATTTACTAAAACTGGAGCACTCAGGATCTGGTGCAGCTGTACATGGGAGCCAATCAGCTTCTAACCTCAGCTCGTTCAATTGAGTTTAAATAAAAAAAAAAAAAAAACCTGAAGCCAATTGGTTTCAGTGCAGAGCTGTGCCATATTTTGCACAATGCAGTTTTAGTAAATCAACCCCCCCCCCCTAACAAAGGGTTGAAGGTGTGGAGACTGGGCTTCTTGCAGTTTATGCTAATGAGGACAGACTTGGGACACACTCATTCCAACACTGATCAAAAAGCATTGCAGTCAGCCATGACCCCTTCTCCTGAGAAACATCTGAAAAGGTAAGAAATAGGTTTAAAAAAAACAAATTAGGTGTGCTAAGTGAATTGGAACACAAATATATACTGGAGTTTTCTCACATTTGACTGCAAAAGTGGAAATATGCTTTCAGGCATGGTAAGTAATGGTGAAGATCAGTGGCAGGGGATCAAGGACAATGCTGGTAACTAATCTTATTACCTCTGCTTCCCTTTTTTTTTTTTTTTGCAATATCTTCCGAGTTCAGTCCATCTTTAAAACCACCCGCCACTGTAAACATACTGCAGGTGGGTGGCACAGGCAGGCATGATCAGGAACATATATCTGGCTACCTGTACATGACCATAAGCAAGCTGTTCATGAATGGGTTTCCCATTCATGACAGCGAAAACTATCACTGTATAAGCAATAACAGTGTAAAAAAAAATCCCCCCCTCTTCCAGAGTAGTACAGTGTCAAATGGTAACACTGAGCTACGAGGACAGGATGCAAAAAATAAAATTAAAATAAATAGTAAAAATGTTTAACCACTTCAATACCGGGCACTTTTACCCCTTTCCTGCCCTGGCCAATTTTCCGCTGTCAGTGCTGTCAAACTTTGAATGACAATTGCGCAGTCATGCAACACTGTACCCATAAGAAATTTGTATCTTTTTTGAGACAGATAGAGCTTTCTTTCAGTGGCACTGAATCACCAGTGGGATTATTTTGGCTAAACAAATGAAAAAAGTCCAAACATTTTGAAGAAAACCATTTTTCTTAATCTCTGTTAGAAAATTTTGCAAATAAGTAATTTTCCTTCTTCACTGATGTGTGCTGATGAGTCTGCATTGATAATCAATACCCAGTTTATCAGTGTAAATAATGAACTTTCAGTTTGCTGGTTATCGGCTCTCCTTTCCTCACACAGAGACAACATGTGAGGAGAGGATTGCTGATAACTGGCAATTGTGTTTTCATGTGACCATCTGTGATTGGACACAGCTAATAACTTGGTAAAGGGCCACTGTGATTGTCCCTTTGACACGATCTGTGATTAGCTGTGTCCAAAGGACACGTCTTTCGTCTAAAGCACGATCAAGAAGTCGTTAAAATGAATTTAACAAAAAAAAATTATATATATATATATATATATATATATATATATATATATATATATATATATATATATATATATATTTTTTTTTTTTTTTTTTTTTTCCTTTTTACATTTTTTTTATATACTGTCACCAATCTGTATCCCTGCTCACTACCACACCAGTCATATGATGACACTGTACTGCACTGGTGACGCAGAAAAAAAAAATTGAGAAACTTATATTCAATTTCTTTGCTTTCCAAAAAATTGTGACTGTGAAAACTAACTTAAAAAAAAACTCACCATGGCTCTTCCTAAATATCTCAGACTATCTACTTTCCAAAAAGAGGCCAGTAAAGTAGCGCAGTGCTGAATAGCAAAATATGCCCTGGTCATGAAGGTGATAAAACCTTCTTAAGGGACAGTGGTTAAGCAGCTCAACTGTGGCATTATAAAGACAGTTTTCAATTAAACTGTCCGAGGTAAAAAGGATAAGTGCACCTTTGGAACATGTTACATCTTTCAACCGTTTTTAGGGCGAAACATGTAACGTTCCCATAGCCGCAGCAGCGACCACGGCCCCCCTTCATTTGACAGTATGAGGAGACATTTTCCCATACTGTCAGGATTTAAAAACCGCTCCGCCCACACGGCCGCATCACTGATTAACAGAGTTCTATGAATGAATGCTTACAAGTCCCAGCAGTCTTAGCGGTGGTGGGCTTGTAGTTTTCAATGAACTATCACAGCACCATGGATCGCCATGGTAGTCCATTGAAGCTTCCTGTCAGAATATCTGTTTGACCAAACATCCCGAACAGCAAGCAGATATTGACAGGTCTACAGGAGATCTGCATGGCATCAGTCATCTACCGATCGCTGGTGCAATGCTTTCCAGGATCCTTTGGACAAAAATTTTAAATGCACATTTCTTTACCTGCAAAAAAAAATGTGCATTTATTATTTTTGGCCAAAAGGTGAAATTATCCTTTAAGTTTTTTGAGCACAACTCAATGGTATTTTCATCACACTGACACAAGTTGTTAAATCCTTCTTTTCTTGATTTAAAAGGAAGCAGGGTGACTACATTCCACTGTAAGAAGGCTCTAGCTGTCACATCTTTTTCTTAAGGGCACATTTGTAAAAAGGGCAGATAAAGGGGAAGGAGAACTTGTACACAGCGCCCACATGAAGCCCACCATGAATAATGAACATCACCAACCTCCTGTGTACAAAATTAAAAACTTTCCTTACAATGTCATTGTCGTATGTTTATCCTTATGGCCTTCTCACAGCTGCTCTGTCAAGCTCTGTTTGCAGTGATCCTCACAATGACACTGCTTGACATGGTTGCCTAGCAACGTCTTTGCAGAAGATCCGACATCAGCCATAGGATACCAATACAATGCTGGCTTTTTCATCAACTTGGGGATAAGGATTGGGTGTATATAAACAACCTATGAATAGAGTGCTCCAAGATGAGCCTGCAAAGGCCACAAAACAATACTGTCACCTCATATGTAGGTTTTTAGAGCGGTCTAACGGTGATATTAAAGCCTCCATCCACCCTGTAGAGTAATACTGCTACACGGCGGCACGGGTGTGAAAAATCAAATATATATATATATATACACACACATACATACACGATTTTGCGTTTCCGGGTAGGGGGCGCACGCAAGCCATGCCACTATTTGTGGCCTTGGCTGTCAATTTCCGGGTCCCGCCAGCACCCAGTGATCAAGTAGGATTACCGACGGAGGGAGAGAACTGTAAGTAAACAATACAGTTCTTTCCTCCTGTCAGTTCCTGCACACTGCTATGCATGGCTTTGCCTAGCAGAGCCATGCATAGCAGTGTGCTTACAGTGAAGCACACACACAGTAAAACAGCGTACGGTTAACCCTTTGATCGCCCCAGATGTTAACCCCTTCCTGCTCAGTGTCATTAGTACAATGTCAGTGCTTTTTATTAGCACTGATCACTGTATTGGTGTCACTGGGGATGTCAGTGACACCAAGTCAGTTTCCCCCAGTGTCAGAACGCCCAGTGCAGTCCTGCTATAAATTGCTGATTGCCATTACTAGTAAAAATGAAAAAAAAATCCCAGTATATAAACCAACATTTGTAAACGCTGTAACTTTCACATAAACCAATTAATTTACACGTATTGGGATTTTTTTTTTTATAGCAAAGACAGAATACATTTTGGCCTAAATTTATGACAAAATTTGAATTTTTTTTTTCTTACTGGACATATTTAATAGCAAAAAGTCAAAAATATTGTTTTTTTTCCTCAAAATTGACAGTTTTTTTTTTATAGAGCAAAAAATTGAAAATGCACAGGCGATTAATAAAACCACCAAAAGAAAGCTCCATTTGTTGGGGAAAAAAAAGGACGTAAATTTCATTTGGGTGCTGCATTGCATGACTGCGCAATTGTCAGTTGAAGCAATGCAGCTCCATAATGCAAAAAATGGCCTGGTCAGGAAAGGAGGTAAATCCTCTGGAAGGCAAGTGGTTAAAAAAAAAAAAATCAAGCATGTCATATTTATCTGCTCAGTGTAATGGTTTTGCACGGAGCAGCCCCAATCCTCTTCTCGGGTCTCCCCTGTTGGCACTCCTGGCTCCTCCCCCTTGACCAGTGCCTCCCATAGTAATCCGCTTGCCACTGGTGCATGCTCATTCTCAAGCACCACACATATACAAGTGCTTTTTAATTACGGACCTGAACACAGCTGCATTGTTTTCAATGGAGCCATTCACACTGGTGAGTAAACATGCACTGCATTCAAATCCATAACACAGAATCCAAAAATCTGTCTATGAACATGTGCTTTATGCGCTCATGCATGTAAACGTGTAAATTAAGTCTAAACAAAGGGGTGGGGGATTCATAAAAAAATATGTATACACATCTTTATGCGTTTAAATGCATATATACACAAGTATGTTACTGATCATTATACAGGTATAACATTACTAAAAAAAAAAAAAAAAAATTTATGGCCGTGTGAATGAAGCCTAATGCAGGCCATAGACTGGTCGAAAACTGTCCGTTTTAAAAAAAAAAACAAAAAAAAACCCCCCCCGAAAAATCGGTCATTCAATAGGCCAACGTTACCACCAATGGTAAAAAAAAAAAAACAAACAAAAAAAAAAAACGGCTGATTTTCGTCCCGTCTATGGATGGCATTTAATTACTTCTGTCCCTTGCAGAGAGCTCCGCTATTATATTTGACATGAAAAAGTATTGCGGTTGCAACAATGTTTCAATTTTGGATACAGAGGGTTTTATTTGGATACAAATAGATACATTGTTGCAACCACAATACTTTTCATATAAAATATAATAGCAGACTGGAATTCTTTTTTCTTCTTTTTACTTTTTCTTATTTTTCTTCTTCTTGCAGGTCACGGCTCATGCGCAGATTTTTTATCAGTAAAACGATCGGCCGATTTGCCCATCATTGCTGGGAAAATCGGCTGATCGGCAAAATCGGACGATTTTTTTCCAACTTTACTGATAAAAAAAAAATGTGCCAAAAACCCGAAAAACCTGAAAAATCAGCTGATTTTTGACCCGTCTATGGCCTGCATAAGTGTTGTGTACTTGATAATGGATCCTTACGGGTCCGAAACTGTTGTACAGATATAAGCAACCAACTAAAAATGTTTATAAGGTGCTACAGAATGAATCGTCTTTTTCTGATTGTATAGTGGAGATTGGGTATTCTACTGTCTGCTTTGCACCGTCTGGACTGTCGAATTTAAGGTGAGTGCTGTTCTGATTGCACACCATTTACATCGTATATGAAGTGTTTTTTTTTTTTTTTTTTAATGAAATAGGGGTTGTCATATGTACACATTACTACTGCAAGCGGGACTCTCTACAGAAAACACACTATCGAAGCAAGGCTCCTTGAATGTATATGGTAACATATTTTTAAGGGGAAAACTGCACAAATGCTGATTGTTTTACTCAGTATATATCAAACTTTTTTTCATAAATGGTGACAACAGTGGGCAATCAAAATAAAAGGTGTGTACTGACCTGAGTAGCTGGTTTCCAACATGCCGATCTCGACATCCCTGGACCACCAATCTGAAAGTTCTGATAAGACTCATCATGTTGAGATTACTGCAGAGCTAGACATCTATTTCACATAATTATCTTGCAAGCTATAATTTGGATATTTCATTACAGAAGACTAGCAAGTTTCTTTTGTTTTCCTAGTTTGAAAAATGCCAACGCTTTGAAATATGCTAAATGGAACTTTGGCACTTAGGGCCCATGTACACGGGGCATTTAGAAAACTCTTCTGAACGATGGGAACTGACTGCTGGAAAACGTTGCTTAAAAAACGTCAGTTTAGCCGCATTTACATACCGTGTTTCTGCGCGTTTGCAAGCGTTTTTAAAAGAGAACCTCAGGAGACCCTCCCAAATGCCCAGAATGCACTGAAAAATAGTAAATAATTAACTATTTCAGACATTTTGAGATAAATAGAGAGAGCAGAAGCAGAGAAAGCAGTATGTGTTGAGATGACCTGTCTTTTCTGGTTGTATTCACTATGGATCCCATCATGAGCATAATGCGGCACGTTCTACCACTTTTTCCTTTACACGAAACCTGGAACTGACTGTGCTGGTGTACCGGGTCCATTTGAATACATGGAAAATGCTTTGCATGCATTTCTGATGTTGAAAAAATGCTCTGGACAGCATCTGGACATGGAACAGTTAAAAAATACTTCTAAACGCAAACGCTTATAATCGCGTTTACAAGCATTAGGCATTTGAAACGCCGGTAAAATCTACTCCTGAATGCAAGTTTGATGCGTTCAAAAAAAATGACTGTAAACTCAACTGTCTGTAAATGATGATGTGTACATGGACACATAGGAAAACATTAGGGAGAGTTCAGGGGCTGCTGGAAAAAAAAAAAAAAGCTGAACAGCTCCTGAACGTCAGTTTAGCAGCTGCAGTGTACATGAGCCCTTTATGTACTTGCTTCCCAGCGTGGTCAGTTTTCTGGGTATGCTGGAAGCAGACTGTGGTTGCTGTCATGATCTCCACAACAGCTAATCAGAGGAAGCCTTGTAATCATTGAGGAAATGCAAGGCTTCCTGTGAATGGCTGAGCAGTGCTCAATCCGACTCTTTTGATCCAGTAGCAGATGGGAAGGCCTAGTACAGCTGCTGGAACACAGTACGGTTGTATACTATATGTGGCACATGCTACAAACAGGTTACACAAGACAACGGCTGACAGCAAGCCCATCTATTAAATCTATTAGCACAGGAAGTAGTTTGTTTGGGCCAGCTTGGCCCAAACTATTAAACGTAAACAGAGATAAGCCAGATATAGATGGTTAAAAATTCCTGCTGAACCGGCCAAAGGTGGATCCATGTAAGGGCAAGCTGGTTTATTTATTTCAGGTACTTGTATAGCGCCGTCAATTTACGCAGCGCTTTACATATATATTGTACATTCACATCAGTCCCTAACCCGCAAGGGGCGTACAATCTAAGGTCAATAACTCACATTCATACATACATATACTAGGGCCAATTTAGACAGGATCCAATTAACCTACCAGCATGTCTTTGGAGTGTGGGAGGAAACCGGAGTACCCAGAGGAAACCCACACAGGCACAGGGAGAACATGCAAAGTCGAAGCAGGTGGTGCCGTGGCTGGGATTCAAACCAACGACCCTAGCACTGCCAGGCGGAAGTGCTAACCATTTAGCCACTGTGCTGGTTGTACTATAGTCCATCTAACAACTGATCTCAGTAAAAACAGCTGGTGTTTTTTTTGCATTTGATCACTGTTGGCAGCTATAGCCACCAGCAGTGATCATTGAATTCTTACAGCTGGGAAGCCTCCCATTGTCAGAACACAATAAAAAATACAAGGGGGGGATTGAGTAATTGTCTTTCCTTCAACTCGTGGTTATTAAACAGTTCAGACTACAGTTCTAGCTTCATGCAATCATTCTCTTGCAAACAAATGGGAGTACCTCCTTTAGTCTGCACTTATGCATATAAACGCATCATCAAGAAAGTAAAAATATGCTGAAAATATTTCAGATAAAGATTACATTGACAACACATAGGGAAAGCACGACAGCATCCTGCTAATATCAAATAGCCACAGGCTACCAAAAAGGAAACAGAATCAGCTTTCAAAAAACTAATTTTAATCAAAACAAAAAAATTGTTGATCATTAACAAGTTTATAAAACAGTGATTTAGTTACATAAATAAATTGATATCAGTGTATCAAATCTTAATTACTTTCAACTTCATGAGCATGTTTACATGGGGTGATGAAGTACAACCGTTTTTACCTAGTGTAATAAATAAAATGAACATGAAAATTTTTCTTTTTTTTTTTTCCTAAATAAAAATACTTACAAACATACCTAAAGCATGTTCTCTAATGAAGGGAACAAGAGACACTAGACAACTTTTGCACCGAAACATAAAAAATAAAAACGGCTTTAGAAAGCACGAGGATACAGAACAATTCAGCGAAAAAATTAAAAAGACACAATATTGGAACCAAGAAGTTGGTATTTAATTATATAATGAACAAGTTTGGTAGTTAGATCTCCAGTTTGGTTATTTTAAAGCATTAAGACAAGGCAAGATAGAAGGCTGTTTTTTTTTCTCGAATAAAACAAAAAATTTAAAAAAATCAAATTAAACTAGAGACGAGTTTGAACAGTCATACTACACAACTTTCTGCCCTGCACAAAGTCAAAATACCTACACAGAAATATATATATTGTTATTTGTGCACAACAGGTTAGCTTATTGTTAGCTTGCTGACAAAAGGCGTCATGGATGAATCTCTATTTTTTGGATGTGTTTTTTTTTGTGTTTGGAAAAAATGAAGTGTCTTGGAAGATCTCTCTGCAAGGGAGGCCCCAATCCCCTTTTTTGTGGCATATTATATTCTTAATGCTAAGGCTTTCGGCTCTGGCTGTATACAAAAAGGTCCTTTTAGAAGCATCTTACCGGCTGTGTGCATTGTTAAGAGAGAACTCCAGGCAACACAAAATTCAGTGATACTATATGGTTACATCTATTTTGTGCCTCAGGAATGCAATGTTTGACAGAAGTGCTTTTTGTCCCTGGATGTGTTGTCTGGCAGTGCTGCCGATTCGCTTTTTGATTCAATGATTGACAATACTGCTCTACAAAAGGTGCTGCACCAATAGCAGGAATCCATGCAACATTTCCTTGTGTCGTGCTGTACACACAGGCATTCAGCATGCTCAAGAGCAGCGCATACAACAAATTTTCACAATGCATCTACAAAGCTTACTGCAAGCTTCACACAGCTTTTTCTTTTTAAGGCCCCAACAGGGGCGGACTGACAACTGATGGGGCCCCCGGGCAATAGGGGATCATGGGGCCCCTGTGTCCTTGCCCAAACGCAAAAAAGCCTATGAAAAAGGTACCAGGGGCATCTCATGTGGCCCCCTATTGACCCCAGGCCGTGCCCGAGTTTCCAAATCGTCAGTCCGCCCCTGGGCCTCAATCACACCTGAGTGACTTGAAGAAAGATTTAAAGTGTCTCAATGCTCAACGCTAGGATTTCCATTATATTCAATGGTGTCCATTCACACCTGAGCGTAGTGTCGCTTGAAGCTTGTGACTCACAAAAGTACATGTGCTTCTTTGGGACTTTGAGGATGTTAAACATATCTGAATGGGAATGCTGTCTAACTTGTGGGTCACAGAAGAGCTGTGTTAGCCCTCTCTCCTGTCTCGTGCTCCAGTGCTCACTGGAGCACCAGAGTGCAGTGACTGATGGCCTTGCTCCGAGCAGTCCAAGAGCTGAGCAATCAGCGGTCACATGATCGCTCAGTTCATGGGCTTAGAACTGATGTGGGACAGCTGCAGTATCACACCAATGCTGCAGCATAGAGGCAAGTAATGATTTTTTTTTCTTTGTTCCTCAAAAACTCATACTTGTCCTTTAAAGAGAGCTTTCTGAAGTCTGCTAGCAGCTTTCTTACTGACAAATGAAAGCTGGGATTCTACTTTAAGTCTAGGTTCACACCTATGCGTTTTCTGTTTTGCGGAAACGCACAGCAGTCCGTTTAACGATTTCCTATGGGACAGGTTCACATCTCCACGTTGTCACCCGGTACGTTTTTGGGAAAGGGTCAGGGACTTTTTTTAAACGCAAAAAATTGCATTTGTGGTGCTATAGACTTCAATGGAGATGCAGCATAAAAGCATGTAGTGCGTTTTTGATGCGTTTTGTGCTTTAATCTGCCCAGCAACAAGTTGAAGCAAAAAACCCCACGCAAAACGCATCAAAAACACGGCAAAACGAGTCAAAAACAGATGTAAAAAATGCACTGCAGAAACGGATCAAATGCAAACTACATCGGTGTGAACCTAGCCTAATAGTTTGATTAGTCCAAGCTGAAGCAAACTATTTACATTATATTACTATGCAGCAGCTGTGTGCGTTGTATCAGGCAGCTGGGGCACTAACTTCCCGTCTGCTGCCCAAACAAAATCCGAGTTGTCCTGAATGCTTCTCTGCCGTTCAGGAGATGCTTGTATTTTTATCACCGACTGCAAGGCTTCCACCGACTGGATGAAGAGGAAAGGCCAGCAGACGACACCAAAGACTTCTACCTTGGCCAGTCACGCACACAATGAAGGCATAGTAGTGTAAAGAAAATAGTCAGTTTCGGCCACAACTAATTAAAATCAAATGAAAGCTAGAATTCCACTTTAACGTGGAACTTTAGTCAGAAAGTTAAGTCCTGCTAGCTCACTTCAGGACGGCCCATTTTAGAGGTATAGCTATGTAAAACATTAAATATAAGTGCCTAAGCTGTTTAAAATCCAGTAATACACTGCCTCACCCCACTCTGCACGATCGGTTGTTCTCTATTTTTTGGTGCCGTGCCAAAAATCAGAGCCACTAGAGACTGATCTGCTGACAGCCTAAAGATTTACTGCTGTTACTTACTTTGGGGCTTCAGCAAAATGGCAGCCTCCAGCAAGAAAAAACAAGCAAAGCTGGAGGTCATTTACAGCACACATTCATTCTGGTAGCATAATTAGTATGTGGAATGGGTGATCTTGCTAAAGAACATTTATTTGTTACCAAGTTGTTATGGATAAATTTCCACTTTTCAAGTTCAACAGTTTCAAGTTGTGCTGAAACGTACTAAAAAGGTGGCTAAAACCTGCTCGAAGCTTGTTTAAAGTATTCTTCAGCTCCTGTTTGGAGATGGTAAACAGATTTTGATGGGAATGCTGACTGGTAATTTAAAGTCTTCAATAAAGCTGCCCAAAACTGGCTGAAAGCTTTGTAAATGCTTACTGTACACTGCTCTTCTAAAAGCTGAAGCCTATGTGTACAACTGGAAATACAGTCACCTGTAATCTTTATGAGGGCATGCCGCAGCTCATACTTCAAAGGAGAAAAAAGGTATGCATGAGAGGATCTCGAAAAAGAGAGAGGAGGCACTAAAGAAAGTAAATGATCCACCAATTACAGCAAACATGTGCAAATTGTAAATCAAATCTCAGACAAAATGTTGAAAGTCCATATTAAATCTCGATTCACCACCAATCTTGCTTCAACACTAAAGTGCACACTCCATCCACCACTTACGGAAAGGAGCTCACTGTTATATGGTCACACCCCTATTGCTTGCTACGAGGGTCAAAGAATTCATAAATCTCCATATCCTATAGTAAATCAAGATTAGTATGCTTCTCCATTGAAGAAATATACTAAAACCCCCCCCCCCCAAAAAAAACAAGAATATTTTACTGAGCAAAAAAACAAACTCAAGTTTAACCACTTGCCCTCCTGTGGATTTACTCTCCTTCCTGACCAGGCCATTTTATGTGTTACGGCGCTGCGTTACTTTAACTGACAATTGCACTGTCGTGCAACGCTTCATCCAAATTAGATTTATGTCCTTTTCCCATGAATTGAGCTTTCTTTTGGTGGTATTTGATCACCTGTGCTTTTTTTATTTTTTTGCGCTAATTAGATATATATATATATATATATATATTTATATTAAAAAAATAAAAAAAAAAAAGACATACTTTTGAGAAAAAAACCCAAAAAACAATATTTTGGACTTTTTGCTATTCAACATGTCCAGTAAAAAATGTTTTGCAAAAAAATCAAATTTCATCATTAATTTAGGCCAAAATGTATTCTGCTACATGTCTTTGCTAGAAAAAAAAAATTCCAATATGTCTAAATTAATTGATTTACGTGCAAGTTATAGCATTTACAATTTTTACTAGTAATGGCGGCGATCAGCGACTTATAGCGGGACTGTGGCAGGCATTCTAACACTGGGAGGAACTGACTTGGTGTCACTGACACCAATACAGTGATCAGTGCTTGGAGAAAAAAAAAAAAGCACTTACACTGTACTGATGGCACTGGGCAGGAAGGGGTTAACACGGGGGGCGATCAACTTGTTTCTGTGTCCTTCACTGTAAGCACACTGCTTTGCTGTGTTGTGCAAAACAGTGTGCACAAGCTGACAGGGAGAACGGTTTTGTTTACAACCCCGTCAGAGATGCTTGGCAATCACCAGGCGCTGGCGAGTAATCACCGGCCGGTACCTGGTGATTGACAGCCGCAGCTGCGAATAGTGGCGTGAGTAGGGCACACATGCCCCCTACCCGGAAATGCAAAATCACTCACACACACACACACGCACGCACGCACACACATATGTGTGTGTGTGATTTTGCGCACCTGTGCCGCCCTGTAGCAGTATTTCTGCTATAGGGCAGTAAGGAAGCGGTTAAAAAGCAAACTTCTCACAGTTAACATATGTAACTTGAAAATTTTCACTGAAGTTTGATTTTTTTTTTTTTCTGTAAGCTTTGAATATATTGCATTAAAACATACTTACCTGTGTTAATCTCGACTTGCCATATGATAGAGATTTTGTAATTCTGAATGATACATTTGATCATCATAAGCGTGTCTCACCTTCCTAGCAATGGGGGTCTGAATAAAACGGTGAGCTGTCTTCTATAGCTGGTGGTTGGTTTATGTTCATATTAGATTTGTACTATTTGGATTATCAACATTGTTTTATCTAATAAGATTTGGATAACACTTTATACATTTATGCAATTGTGATACGTGGATCATTTCTATGTTTATTAGTGCTTCCTCTTTCACTACAAATTCAGGGCAGATAATTTTTTCACATTGTAGTTTCTCCTCTAGGAGCAGCATACAACCAAGTTTTTATGACCCAATTTACTTTTACTGAAAATTTTGTTCCTTTAGAGTTCTCCTTTAATGTCAATAATCCTACCAACCTACTAAAGCAAAAGCTAACAACATAAACTATTTCAAAAAGTGTCTTTTTCCCAACCAGTATCAGCCAAGCCATGCAACAAATGGAGGTGGCTCTGCATAGATGCCCAGCATGTTATGATCACCACCTTCGCCAACACTAAAATAAAAAAAAAAAAAAAAAAAAAAAGGCGCATGTCTCACTTTGATATGCTTGCTTCCTTTGTGTTTTAGTTTGTTTAAACCAAGCTACTGCAGCTTCAAGTATCTTGCATTACATAGAATATTCTTTTATAAATTAGTTAATGTTATACTTTGTTTTCAATATTCAGACATATACTATAATATATATACAGTACAATAAATGCTCTCATTCTTTTTTTTTTCTTGATAATCCCTGAGAATGTATGTTGACAGTCGCTAAGTTTCCACATGCACAGTTATTGTGGTGTCATGCTTATAGATGATCTGCATTGCAAAGCCACATTTGGTCAGCCTTAACGTTTTACTATTAGCATTGTTATCTTATTGGGGTTCTGTGGTTGCCAAGGTTGAAATGTAAGTATGAAATAGAGAAGAGTAAAGCTGAATCCATTCGAGGTACTTGTCATAGGATGGAGGGTAGAAGGATTTTTTTTTAGTTTGGTATCTTTTTTTCAAGATTTTTTTTTGTACATCTTTTAAAGCCATTCATGTTTTTTTTTATCTTTGAGGCTGTGAACAAATACAGAAAATGAGAGCTATGTGGGCTTTTGCCACTAGACAACATATACTCAGTGTAAACCAAACCTTGAACCTCTCTCATACACACAGATAACTGAAAATAAAAGAAAAAAAAGGGAAAAGAAAAAAAAAAAAAAAAAAAATTTACACAGACTTTCACAACATGACAATTTTGTTTGCAAACTCAATTGAACTATACACATAATACCGGTGTGGCTCTTTTTTTTTGTATTGTTTTGACTTTTTTTTTTCTTAAGTTAAAAAGGATATAAAGGCAGGCTCAAGTATAAACAAACTTTTCCCCCTCCCCTCCCCCATTCACACATTGTCAACCGAACCGCTCCCGGACCAACATCATCAGTTTCTTTTTCCCTTTGTAAATTTGTTTTAGGTTGTCGATGAACTGTGTAAACTGAATGTGTCCATCGTGAGCCATTAAGAAGGTCTCTCGGGCCTTGCTAAGGAACTCTATAAACTCACTGTAGTGTCGAGGACTGATGTGCGTGAGCCGTGAATGTGTTGTGTTTATGTAGGCCCCAATCGTGGCATCCAAGAGCTGTCGCAAAGGGGATTTGTCCAGTGACATAAGTTTGCCAGAGTTCCTCCGTCCATGAAGTCCCACCATCCCAGGTGTGGTCAAAGTGCACCTGCGCAGAATGTCTGACAGTACTGTTGCGCATTTGACACTTGTAACCACTAGAGGTATTATCGCTGCTAGCTCGTTTTTCCCAAGCGAATGGCTGAGCGCGCATGCCCACAAAACGTCATTAATGGCAGGGTGTGTATCCTGGTTATAACTCAGGTTCAGGTGTGTCATGGCCAACGTAGCCAGTTTGTACGCCCTCATGGGGTAACCACGGTGCTCCATGTACCGTGCTATCGTAAAAAGCTGTGTGTAGCTCATGCCAGTTGTAGCAGCATCCAGGACAATTTGGTAAGCAGTCTCAAAAGCTATGTGATCCTTTTCACATAAAGTAAGTGCTGAGAGGGCACAGTTTTGGGGGTCCTTCATAGCGCACTGGAGCGCAAGCGTCCTAGCACTGCTGGCGAGCTTTTCCTGCTGATGGCAGTCCAGATGCAGGCGAACAATGGTGCTGTTGGACATCACCGTCGTAGCAACAATGCTAGTGGCCTCTGTCGGAGTGAAGAGCGTGAACCAGCTCTGCATGATGCTGTCCAGTGCATAAACTCCTGCAAATGAAAAGAAAACATGTTACGGTCTTATCTTCATGAGGCTTGGATTTCATTACACAGAAGAAAACCCAAACAGCACGGGGCAAACCATAGAAAGCAGACTATGAAATTAAAAGGATAGGTTCACCATTGTAATAAATAAATAAATAATGCTCGTCTTTTTGCAGGTAAAATAAATGTGCATTTTTTTTTTAAAGTAGCAAAGCATTGCACCCGTGATTAGCAGATCACAGGTGCAATCTTAGGCTCCTGAAAACTGTCAGTGTATCTGTCTGTTTGTACCTCGTATGGGCAAGGCAGTTACTGAATGACAGGAAGCATCAATGACCTACCAAGAGCACTCAAAAGTACCCTGGTAGTTCATTACAAACTATAAGCTGTCAGCTGCAAAGTGTGTTGGCATTTGTAGTTCTCCCATTCGCAGAACTCTGTGAATGAATGACGCGGTCAAGTGGGCAAAACCCCGCACAGACATGTATTTTCTTTTTAATTGTGACAGCGGGCCCAGGGAGAAGATCCCTAGGCTGCTTGCACAACGTTGACTCCGGCGTGCTGCTGCAACAGTAACATGCTGCATGTTACATCCTTTAATGAACATAACTCATTTCCACACAACAAAATCTGCTAGTCACCAATGCACACACACTTAAACAATGGGAAAATGACCCAACAGTACAGGAAAGCTCAGCTGAAGTCTGACATGGAAAGTATGAACAGGACCAATATGTCTAGATCTTTAGCAATGGATATACACACACTGATTATTAATCAATATGTCAGCATCCATGTTTGCTACTTTTACACTTATTTTCTTTGGTTTATATCTATTTTAATAAATATCTGCTACCGAGTTATTAAAGACCAGAAAATGTTATAGAGCTCTATTTCACACCACACCTGTGGCACGTGGACATGGTCTCTGTCAAAGTGATATGGGGGAAACTGACAACAGCCAGCAAATCCATGTGCACAATGATTCTCTCCTTAAAAGAAATATAGACCTGGAACAAAAACACCCCTACCAAAAACCCCCTGCCTCCCTGGTCAAAGCCCCTCTCCTTTCCGGTAGGAACAGCTCTAGCAAATTGTCCAGCAGGGCGACATTGGCACCAATGGTTAGAACCCTTGTTATAAAATAAAGGTATCCTTAAAAGGAGAAAGTCATCAGGCGGGCAGGCAGGCAGATCTGCCGCCAAATGTCTAAATGGCACTTAGGCGGAGGGCAGCAATGCCATATTTGCATATTTCAGCACAGGTTTCCAGAAATTAGTTTATATGTTTTAAATTGCTTCTGGTTTCGCAGGTCTGTTTTAATGACTTTGAATTACATATAGAATAGCAGAGAAGTTAGAATCTAAAGAAAAAAAAAAACAAAACCCCAAAAATAACAAATAACAAGCACTATCACCAGAAGATTTGTAAAATTTTCCTGCATGGCATTCACATGTTCATTCCTACCAACTGCATATTACAGAAGAATTCTGGGTAAAGTTTTGTATTAAAAGGAGAAGGGTTAGAGCCTTTACCTTTGCCGTTTGTCAACACTGGAGAAATATCAGTAATTTCCTGTCACAGTGATCACAAAGTGGGGGGAAGTCACTACAGAAGGTCACACACTACAATAAAAACATGGAAAGGCTCTGTCCATTTCACACTCTATACCAAATACATTTTTCTCTGCAGTTGACCTCCCTCCACAGATCAAATGTAGTAGAGACATTTGGAGGCAGCAGAAGTCAGCAGTTGATGACCTTTGATTACAGCCATAATCCTAATCCTGGGAAGGGTTTTCCACTTTCTTGAACACCTACAAGCCCACAAACCATGCTGAAAAGGTTTGTGATAACATCTGCGATACTCCAATATCCGCACATATAAAAGACTCCGACTAGTCTTCATTTTACATACCTACTTCAGTTGCACATGTTACTAGCCATCGGACCATTTCCCGACGACGCCAGTTTAAAGTGGATAAGGTCATACGCATTACCTGCAAAGCAAGAGACCAGTGAAATTACAGAGAAAGGTCTAACATTACACTCACATAAAGTAACTGTACACATCTTATACAGAGTTGTGCATATCGGTCTTCCTAGACATAATGAGGTTGATCTACTGAAACTGGAGAGTGTAAAATCTGGTGCAGCTATGCATGGTAGCAGATCGGCTTCTAACATCAGCTTGTTCAATTAAGCGCTGACAAAATAGCCTGGAAGATGATTCAATGCAGAGCTGCACCAGATTTAGTAAGTCAACCCCAATGACTTTCAGCAGCCATTTGTATCACTTCTTGTTCTAGGGTGACAACACTAACTCACTGAACCCAAAGAGAAGCAGCGTTGTCACCCAAGATTGTGCGCTCCAAATTTGGACTACAAAATAACTTCCACTCTTCTTAACAGAGGGAGGTGTTCTGTAGTTCATAGAAGTAAACGAAACAAGGCTGATAACATGGGAATTAAGTGCAGCAAGGTCAGTGTGTATATACTGTACGTATTTTGAACAAGAGAGTGATCTTTATTTGCTTGGTTCTAACCTGTAGTTGACAGATTGGAGTTCCTACTCTAGAACTCTTCCCTGTGTGTCTGACTGTTTAGGTAGTCTTTGTGACAATGTGCCATGACCAGTTCAGTACTTCCAAAGGCTCTTTATAACAAGCTATAATTTGGTTGCTTGGTACTGGAAGGTATTGCAGGATGCTTGGTACTGGAAGCTATTGCAGGATGCTTGGTATTGGAAGCTATTGCAGGATGCTTGGTATTGGACGCTATTGCAGGATGCTTGGTATTGGACGCTATTGCAGGATGCTTGGTATTGGACGCTATTGCAGGATGCTTGGTATTGGACGCTATTGCAGGATGCTTGGTATTGGACGCTATTGCAGGATGCTTGGTATTGGACGCTATTGCAGGATGCTTGGTATTGGACGCTATTGCAGGATGCTTGGTATTGGACGCTATTGCAGGATGCTTGGTATTGGACGCTATTGCAGGATGCTTGGTATTGGACGCTATTGCAGGATGCTTGGTATTGGACGCTATTGCAGGATGCTTGGTATTGGACGCTATTGCAGGATGCTTGGTATTGGACGGTATTGCAGGATGCTTGGTATTGGACGGTATTGCAGGATGCTTGGTATTGGAAGGTATTGCAGGATGCTTGGTATTGGAAGGTATTGCAGGATGCTTGGTATTGGAAGCTATTGCAGGATGCTTGGTATTGGAAGCTATTGCAGGATGCTTGGTATTGGAAGCTATTGCAGGATGCTTGGTATTTGAAGCTATTGCAGGATGCTTGGTATTGGAAGCTATTGCAGGATGCTTGGTATTGGACGCTATTGCAGGATGCTTGGTATTGGATGCTATTGCAGGATGCTTGGTATTGGAAGCTATTGCAGGATGCTTGGTATTGGAAGCTATTGCAGGATGCTTGGTACTGGAAGCTATTGCAGGATGCTTGGTATTGGAAGGTATTGCAGGATGCTTGGTATTGGAAGCTATTGCAAGATTCTTGGTATTGGACGGTATTGCAGGATGCTTGGTATTGGAAGCGGTACAGTTCAAACACTCCTGATAACACTACTAAAGAGTTGATAGACTGCTTACGGGTACATACTGTAAGTCTCAAGGGAAACCTGTCTTGATTTCGTTTATACAACCTGCCTATTTTTAATGTATGCTATTTACCACTTGGGAAAAGACAAAATTGATTTCACACACACTTTGACAAAGCTATTAAGGATCCCATAGATAACCATTATGAGGAATCAATATTAAACTAAGCCTATACATAGCTTCCATTCTCTATACACAGGCAGAGTCACAAGCGTGACAATGCACAAAACTGCAAAGAAACCTAAAAATGGATCAAATGGGTTACTTAATGTTCTTTAGTTTTGGATGGAAAAAGGGATTGTTTAGTGTTCTGCTGGGTTTTAAATGCGATCCATGGCTGTAGCGGTAGATTCCCCCCAATGCTTCATTAAACCAAGGCACTGCTATGATGAAAACCTCCTGCTTTCGGTCTCTGAAAGGCATTGCTTTATGTATTTCCACATGGAATCCACGTTTATGGTGTCATAGATCCCTGGTGATACTCAATGTGCAGGGGTGGGGAGATATCAATTACGGTGGTCCCCACTGCCATCAGCAACAATACTTGGCATCTTCCAGGTACGGAGGAGCATGTGACATTCCTTGGAAGGGTGCTGGAGACTAGCAGCCAATGGCCAGGTCTATGCACTGTAATATGACCAAGGAAGTGATGTCCCCACTCCCCTCAGGCAATTATATTTCAGAAAGGGCATATAGTAAGCTCTTAGATGGTGCTTCTGGTACACAGAGGGCAGGTTCACTTTAAGCTTCAGGAAAATACAGATAGTTGTAAGACCACATAACCTTCCATAAGGACAGTGAGCTGCAAGTTGTTTCTGGGCACTGTGTGAAACCCTTTCAAGTGCAAATGTAATCAGGTAACAAGCACAACTGGCCATCTTTATTACTTGGGCAGAAGAAAAGCTGGTCAATTTGTGCAGTTTGCATTTTTACAATTACGGGGAGGTAAAAAATTTACTTTACGAAAAGAAACTGTCTATTTTATAGCTGTACATCTTTTTTACAAACCATTTCTATAAAAATATAATGTTGGATTGCTGCACATGTTTTTAGAGATCTGAGCACTTAGTTTGCAATCAGTGTTTAAAAGGTACATCTTGAAACAAAAGCTTAACATGAACCCTAGCATTTGTGTAATCTAAAAGTAAACAAAACCCACCTATCCTTTAACCACTAGCCTATCGGGCACTTATACCCCCTTCCTGCCCAGGCCAATTTCCAGCTTTCAGCGCTGTCGCACTTTGAATGACAATTGCGCGGTCATACAACACTGTACCCATATGAAATTTTTATCATTCTTTTGTGACAGATAGAGCTTTATTTGGTGCTATTTAATCACCTCTGGGATTTTTATTCCTTCTTAAACCAAAAACCACTGAAAATTTTGAAAAAAAAGTTTCTTTGTTTTTGTTATAAAATTTTGTAAATAAGTGATTTTTCTCCTTCACTGATGTGCACTAATGAGGCTGCACTGATGGACACTGATGAGGAGGCACTGGTAGGTGGCACTGATGGGCATTGACAGTCATCACTGATGGGCACTGAAAGGCAGCACTGATATATGGCACTGATAGGCAGCACTGACTAGCAGCACTGATAGGTGGCACTGATTAGCAATGATAGGTGGCACTAACTGGCACTAATGGGTGACACTGAAAAGCAGCTCAGATGGGCACTGGTAGGCACGGATATGTGGCACTGATGGCACTGGCACAAGGCACTGACATAAGACACTGATGGACACTGACAGGTGGCACTGCTGGGGCTACACTGATCATCAGGGTACACTGATCATCAGTGCCCTGATGATCAGTGTACATGTCCCCTCCGCGGAATGCCGATTACTGGCTCTCCTCTCCTCTCGAGCTGTCAGCGTGACAGCTTGTAAAGAGAAAAATACCGATAACCGGAATTTCCCTGTTTACATGTGATCAGCTGTGATTGGACACAGCTGATCACATGACCGAGCCGACATCTTCGGCTCTTTCCGTGATCCGCTGTGTCCAAGGGACACAGCACATCGGCGATCGCCGCACGCTTCCTGAGCCGCGCATTCGCAGTGACAATGGGAGGACGTAATATGACGTCCTCCCAGAACGAGAGAACCACCTTGCACCCGTCATATTACTATATGGCAGGCGGGAGGTGGTTAAAGCCAAAGAAGCATCCTTTGTTTTATCGGCAGTTGCCATGGTGTTGCACATGTGATCAGTTATGCAACCAGCCATTGGATTGACAGTTCAGTTGAGAACACAAGCAACCCTGACAGCTATCATTCATGGCATGCCCTGAATGTAACGGTTTTAGGAAACATAAATTGATGGGTTTAGTTCAGCTTTAACTGCCTGAAATTACTAAAGCAACTGGATGACCTCTAAAAACCAGAAGAATGCCAAATTTCACATGTGCTCTGCAGAAGTTGAGATGAGACGCCCATAGTTTGAAAGATTTACAGCACTAAAACTTATAACATTTTAGAAGTGTCTGCATATCCATCCCCAGTATTCAACAGACAGAGAAGCAGTGGTTCATCTGCTCATCTTGTATCATCAGAATGGAGAAGTATTTTTTCCCATTTTCTGAAGCATGTATGAGCCTTAGACTGCATTCACACTTGAGTGATTTGTAGCTCAAAGCTCAAAAAAACGCAAGCAAAAATCAATTGTTCTCTATGGTGCCTATTCACACCTGATTGCGCAAACAGGCACCATAGAAAACACTTTTTTTTTTCTTTTTTTTTTTTAAGTTTGAGCAGTTTTTGAGCTTCGAACTTCAAGCTACAAATAGCTCAAGTATGAATGCACCCTCATAGAAGCTGCTGCACCGACCCGAGGCCTACAAGTGTGGTCCTCCATGTGATTTTTAGGTTACCACACTAGTGCTGTGTTTGTAAGCATATGGGAGTGCTGGGTACATTGCCACAAGAAATAGACATGGAATTGATCGCTGTAAATAGCAATTCTCTCCTAAGCTCTTCTAAGTAGTAACAGTATGTAAGGGACTTATCCTTCCAAAAACCTTTATATTCTGCACAGTTGCCAGGGCCTGCACCCTAATTATTTGCTGCTTATTAACTTCAAGCTGATGTGTTCTTAAAGTGTACTTCTAACCAAAACATTTGAGAATATGACGCAGTAATGCCAAACCATATATTACATGCAGCATACACAAGGAGATATTTTGGAACTATGTTGCTCTAAATAATTAACCGTCACAAGGTTAAAGAGCAGCTGTCCAAAGACCACTTTTTAACACCCCAATCAAATTTCAGGTAAAGCATTTACTAACCTGAAGGCCCAGCTCCAAAGATACTTTCAAAAGAGTTATATCCGGTAAACTGTCCATTAAAGTCGCAATTTTAAATGCATCCTGTGCAAGTTTAAATATGTGCGATGAGGAGTGGATGTTTTTCTGGATGGATTCTAACACTGTTTCCAGTCGCCTAACATCACCTGCAAGAAGAAAATAATTACCTTTATTACTGTAATTACTATAAAGAAGAGAGACTGCTTATTTCCTTCTAGGAAGGCATCAGGGAAACACATGGCTCTCCAGTGCAGATGAAGAATATATATATTACTAGAAAACAAAGATCATGGAAGAGTCCTACAAAAGCCAAGAAAGGGAAACTACAGTACTAGAGCCTGAACCTTTCAAAAGCATGTCAGTCATGGCAGCTCCCTTTTAAACAATGCTATGTTTACACATGGACAAAATAGAAAAAAGAATTAAAAAGAGAACTGAAACAAAACTATTAGGCTAGGTTCACACTACTGCATCTGTGATTTTATCCAATTTCAGTGCAATTATGTAGTGTGACTACTTTGTTCTTACTGCAGGACCAACTTCCTGTAGCACAGATGTCAAAGAGGTACTCCCATAGGTTGTGGTGCAGGTACAAACAGACCTCTTATGAATCTATGCACCAGTTGGGCCCCATTCATACCAGAGCATAATTTGTTTGTGCATTTTTCTGCTCGTTTGTTGCGCATGTTTGTGCGTGGTTTGTTCAGGGGTTTTTCCGGGCTTTTATTGTGTTTTGGCATTTTTGTATTAGCCAATAGAGAAAAATTTCATCTGTGACATTTGTTGCCATGCCTGGTGCGTGTTTTCATTCCCATAGAAATACATGAAACCGCGCTTGCACGACCAAGAGCGTTTTTCAACCTGCCCGAATGGACCTACAAAACTTGCTCCAAAATTTTTTTTAGCTTCAGGCGACTTGCAGTGGGCAAGTGAACCATCTCCATAGAATAATACTGATGTTTCTTTTTTCTCCCTGAGCATTTTGGAAGCTTCATGCTACAAAAATACTCAGGTGTGAATGGGGCCTTAGGGAAAAATCACACTACAGCACCACCATGGTAGCAATAAAATTGGTGAAAGCAAAGAAACGTTGCACTTCAGTTGGCAACATTAGTCTAGCCTTGTTCTAACTGGCCCTCTATGTAACAAATCTACAACAGAACAGAAAAGCAATACCAAATGTTTGCTAGTAGGTATTGCTTGTTTTCATCTAGTTTCTAAATACCAAATTCTGACATATTTCTGCCTGACTTGGCACAAGCAGCTTTAGACAGATACACTACATTCAGTTTAAAAAGGGGAGAAAAAAAAAAAGAAGTTCTGGCTTAGAAAATACTAGCAAGCTGTCCATATCACTGTACCTTTGGCTGCGGTCAGCATTGTAGATGCCAGCTCACACTGCTGCGACTCAATATGACTCAGGGTGAACCAACGGGGATAACGGTTAGGAACAACTGAGGCGATGTGGTGCGGGCGGGACATGTCTCCAGTGGGAGCCGTGGATTCCAACACTAGCAACCTGCAGACACAGAGACTTCACTGTGAAAAAAGTATGAGCCAAGGGCTCCAATCAGCTGAACAGAGGACAAGGCACAATCTGAGCATGCTGGGAGGAGGGAACTAGAATACTTCTACTGAATACTCAATTACTGTAATTTTCACCTGCAAAAAAAAAAAAAAAAAGAAAAAAAAGAAATATATATATATATATATATATATATATATATTATATATATACATACATACATACATACATATATACACACACACACACTTTTTTTTTTTTTACTTGTTCCTCATTTCTATTTGGAAGTGCATACATTCCCCCCCTTATTGGCCATCAGTATATGTGTTTTCTGCAACCCTGCAGAATTGCTGGATAACCAGATACCCTAGAGATTTCAGTCTGAGCTTAAAAAATAAATAAATTATATTATAATATATATATTTATTACAGTGTATACATACACACATACATACACCCTGCAGTCTGTCAAAATCCCAGTAAGAACCATGATTTGAGCAGCACAGTGGCTAAATGGTTAGCACTTCCGCCTGGCAGTACTACGGTCGTTGGTTCGAATCCCAGCCATAGCACCACCTGCCTGGAGTTTGCATGTTCTCCCTGTGCCTGCGTGGGTTTCGTCCGGGTACTCTGATTTCCTCCCACACTCCAAAGTCATGCTGGTAGGTAAATTGGATCCTGTCTAAATTGCCCTTATATGTGCATGTATGAATGTAAGTTAGGGACCTTAGATTGTACACCCCTTGAGGGTTAGGGACTGATGAGAATGTACAATATATATGTGTAAAGTGCTGCATAAATTGACGGCGCTATATAAGTACCTGAAATAAAAATAAATAAAAATGATCTAGGATTACATTATTAGATGGTGAAAAAGAAATGTTTTTGAAAAGGGCAATTTTCCTCTTTACTCTCAAACGGATCATATCAAAGCTAATCTAGGTGCATGTGCACTTCAAGTTCATCATTATGTTTGGCTAGACAGGAGAGGGTGGAAATCATAAATTTTTGTCAGGTAGCAATTTAGATGCATTAACAAACTTGGCCAAGACAAACCTCATTGCTCGCAGTGCAATTTTGTATGCCAGTTCAGCATCGTGAGGTAGGAGGGAGGTGAAGAGATACTTGGCAAATGTGTGCATTGGAATACTCTCTCGATGGATGATTTCACCCAAACCACTGTATGGTCCAGCTGTAAAGAGAAGACATGACTTCATCAAGATCACAGCTCTCACTTCTTATTCTAAATGCATGTAATATTTCAGACCTGCAAGGACAACAAAGAAGCAATCAGAAGTGGTGCTTACAATCCAATGTTGCACCTGTACCATGCATTTACCTTTACCACACTGCCCGGTTCTTTTCAATGCTCTGGAGACACTACAGAGTCTGCTGGAGATAGTCTAGATCAGGGGTAAGCAAAGTCATCACTCCAGCTGTTGTGAACTGCAAGTCCATTAAGGCACTGCATGACTGACAGCCACAGGCTTGACAGGCTTTGCAGTTGGACTACAGCTGGAATGCCGAGGTTGCCTACCCTTGATCTGAATCTTTGGCGAAACGCAAATACATTTCTGCCCCCAGATCTCACGAGGAGGAAAAGATACCAAGACACCCCAGATACATGGACAAAACAGTCCGGGAGTTCAACCACAACACTGCAGGCAGAGAAGGTAAAGGACACAGCTCAGCAGTGTTGTGATTGACAGGATGGTTCCTTGTTAACGATTTCTACTACACGGGTAAGATCCTTATAATTTCAGTAGCCGCTTTTCTGTGAACAGATGTCATCAGATCAGGGATCACAAAATGCTGCTGTGATCTGTAAGTATCCAAGGCCAAACTGCTCATTCTGAGGCTGCAACATTTTTACATATTTAACGTACAGATGAGAGGTTTGTAGTAAAGGCATTTTCATGCTGTATGACATGTGTTCATGGGTTTTTACCCTTGTGAATCTTCACTTTTATAGTTTATATAGACCCCCAACAATAAGCTCTCTTAGTCTCTCAAATATACCACTGAAAATGTTAGAACAGTTTGATAAGCGCCAAGAAAAAACCCTGGCAATTCTGCTAGAAATCTCATCATGCGATAACTCTTCTCCCTGTGTTGTATTCCTATCAGTTCCACTGTTTACAGCTTTCCCTGTGGGCAACGTAGCCCCGCCTTCTCTAGAATACAAACAAAATGAGAGGGTGAAGTATTTTTCCGTCCTGTCCTGTGGTGAAAACACGACTCCTCCATAGATACAGTACAATGAGTATATCATCATGAGTTGTCATCTTAGGCTAGGATGTGTGTTACTGGCAGGATCAACAGGTGACAAAAAAAGGGGGGGGGGCCCTTTACAAAGAAAACTAATGTAGCCACCATATCTAATGACTAACAAGCTACAACATATTAAAAGGTTTGTTTTTTTAGCTTTATATACATTTTAAACTGGAACTATAGGCCTTTTTTCATTTTTGATAGCATAAAGGGAGGTTATAACCCGTCAGATTTTTTTTGCCATCTGTGTCCCATTGTGGAGATTTACCTGTCCCATAGCCAAAACAGTAAGTGAAAAGAAATCCCCATAAATTAAAGCGGAGTTCCACTCCCGCTGTCAAAAAATAAAAGTCAGCAGCTCTAAAAACTGTAGCTGCTGACTTTTAAAAAACAGCCACTCACCTGTCCCTCAGCCCCGTAGTGTGTCCCCTGCAGCCTGTTTTACTGGCCATCTTCTCTCCCTGGGCGCTGTCATCTTCAGTGTGGGCACCCAGATGCGACAGCTTGCGGCTTCACAGCCCGGTGCCCACTGCACATGCGCAAGTAGCACTGCACTTCCTGAATGGCCCCGTCTACTGTGACCTGTCACAATTCCCAAAAGACTACGTAGAGGGAGGACACCTTCCACTTCCAAACGTCTAGGCGATCAAAGCGGATACCTGTCAAATTCGCCCCCCGCCCCCAAAAGGTGCCAATCCTTAATGGGGAGCGAGGGACCAGTCTTTAAAGCGGAACTTCGCCTTTTGGGTGGAGCTCCGCTTTAAAGAAATTCCCTGGGGACCCTCAGGTCACAAGAACTAAATGTTCCCATTGAAAGATTTCCCTCTTACTTTTCTGGGGCAACTCAAAGTTTGGTATTTTCTTTAACTTTCACTTTCCATGGTAATGGTAAACAGGACAATTAGAGAGGGTGAATCTCTTTAACGGGGGCACTGACAAGCGTTCAAAACCCTTTCCACTCTATCCAAAACTTTAAAAAAAAAAAAAAAAAAGTTTGCAAATTTATATATTGTACATCAGGTATCCTAATACACCCATCCAAAACCAAACAAACCTGGGTGAAGATCTCTTTCAGGGGTAAACATCAGAATGTATACAAGGCTATTGTAAATGGCAACAGCAGCATTCAACAATATGAACTCAATCTAACTGGTGCCATTACACACCACTGTTCTATCCTCTCCTCTGCCTTTGGAAAGGGAAGGTGTTCTCACAGCAATTGGCAGACGCCAAGCATGTTGCACACATTTCTGAGCGGATTACAGGAGCAGATGGAACCAACTCTTCATCCTGTCAGCATCTAATAAATGCAGCGGTTGGGCGTTCCTCTGTTAATGATCAATACGGCAGAAAAGGAATGTAAAGCTATTGTGGAATAATTAAATCCATACAGCCGCATGCTGTGCAAGCAGATCAGTTATTCCTATGCACATAAATGACATTTGCTAAAGAAGGATTCCACCCTCATGCAAGTTTAATGCACGGCTTTATACTTAGTGCAAACCGCAGTGGAAAAGCTTTACATGAAAGCTTTTTAAATTTGCATTAGACGGACACCTTTGCACCAAAGCAGTTTACCCTGAAAGTGGAAGTCCTATAGATTTGCTGGGGACAAAGCAACATCCACTGCATAAACCACAACTGAGCTACACACCATGCAAAGATAACCAGGAAAAACCACCTGGATAAGAGTTTCAGGCAATCCCAAGTGAGCACTTAATCTAAGAACAAACTAGCTGTTCTAAGTGAGCTGGGGGTAGGAGATTATCCAAATTACTGCTTTCCACCCCAAACTATGCAAAACTGCAGGTGCTTTATGTTGATGCCTCATTCTCACATGGACATACTGTTCCACACCTGTGCAAAGGGCTGCCTGTACCCGCATGAGAGGCACAGGCATTTGTGCAGCCACGTGCAGGCAGCCTGTTGAAATCAATGCCAGGCAAAGGGCTGCATGACTCTCCAAGAGCATCCCTGAGGATGTGTTTGGAGATCTATACAGCTGACCGCCTGTCATTGATTTGAACAGAATGGCTACACGAAACACCTCTGCCCCCTCATGCGAGTAAAGATGGTCCTTTGTACAGATGTATCAAACAGTACACCCATTTCAATGAGGCCTAAACAGGAAGATAAGTATTGCTCCCAATAAACAGTAATGTAAAATCTCACTCCCTGTACCAATTTAATGCGAGTCTGCAGCCAGACCATGGACATTCAGGAGTTATGTTTAAAGGAGAAGTTCACCTTTTATAACATATTACACCAGGGTGTACAATGGTATTGCTGCAGCTGCCCCCCCCCCCGTGACAGCAGGCTGGGGATATTCTCCCCACGTCTGCTGTCACGATTTAAAAATAAAAATAAAAAAATGATGTGTTCTTGCAGGGCTCCGCCCATCTGGCCACATTGTTCATTCACAGAGTTCTGTAAACGGAGAGCTACATGTACCGACAGCCTTTTTGGCTTGTAGTTCCCAATGTGCTGTTGATCGCTTTAGGTATTTAACTGATGCTTTGTGTCAGTGTGTAACTGCCTGCTCATACCTCCAGCTTACACTGACACCATGAAAGAGCCCTGCATTGCACCCTTGATCTGCTGAAAATTTTTTTTTTTCTAAACTGCAAAAAGATGTGCATTTATTTAAAGGTGAGCTTATACTTTAAAACAAGCTCCCACAGACCTCTGTAGCTGTAGACACTGTGGAGCAATTCATACTCAATTCTCAAAAGTACTACTAATGTCATTTTCTCAGCAGCTTAGCCCACCCCGCTACCCTGCTGCCCCTCTTGTGCTATGTTTAAAATGCTGATTAGAAGAGTAGAATGTTGCAAAGTCACTGCTGACAGAGCCAGGTTAAATCCCTGTATACAGCCAGAACCTGGAGGGAGAAAAGGAAGTGAACCCATTTCTTCCCTGGGGAGGAGAAAACCGCAGTTTAAATCAAACTTCCGCCCGCCCTATAAGGAAATGACAGGTGGGCGGCGGTTCTCTCATTCTAGGACGTCATATGATGTCCTCCCACTGTTAACTGCGCATGCCCACTCAGCGCAGCGATCGGCACTGAGCTGTGTCCCTGGGACACAGCGGATCACCGATCAGAGTAAAGAGCCGATGACGTCAGCTCTGTCATGTGATCAGCTGAGTCCAATCACAGCTGATCGCATGTAAACAAGGAAATGCTGGTTATCGGCAGTCCTCTCCTCACGCTGACAGAATGAGGGGACATCTACACTGATCATCAGGGCACGGATGATCAGTAAAGCCCCATCAGTGCCACCAGTCATTGCCCATCAATGCCACCTGTCCGTGCCTACCAGTGCACATCAATGCCACATAGCAGTGCCCATCAGAGCTGCCTTTCAATGCTGCCTATCAGTGCCAGTCAGCACAGCCTATCAGTGCCATATATGAGTGCTGCCTTTCAGTGCCCATCAGCGATGCCTGTCAATGCCCATCAGTGCCACCTACCAATGCCTCATCAGTGCAGCCTCATTAGCGCACATCAGTGAAGGAGAAAAATTACCTATTTACAAAATTTTATAACAAGAACTAAGAAAAAACTTTTTTTTTTTAGTTTTTCAGTCTTTTTTTAGTTTGTTTAGCAAAAAATGAAAAACCCAGTGGTGATTAAATACCACCAAAAGAAAGCTCTGTTTCAAAAAAAGATGATAAAAATTTCATATGGGTACAGTGTTGCATGACCACGCAATTGTCATTCCATGTGTGACAGCGCTGAAAATTGGCCAGGAAGAGGGTATAAGTGCCCGGTAGGCAAGTGGTTAAAACATAACCCGAGAGAGGTTTTATCCCACACTACAAGTGCACTTCAAGACAAAATGTACAAGCTTGTGTTATATCATCCAAGAAACATCTGTGGGGCTATGAAGTAACAGCCTGAATATGTGGACGCTGGATTTCTAGGATTAGTTCCTCACCTTCTAGTAGGAAGACTGCTTGTTTTCTGAAGATTTTCACCAGCGTATCATCCAGCTCTATTTCCTGTAGTTTAGAGATGAGCTGCTCCTCGTTTCGGCAGACCTTCTCTTGTGCATACAAGCCATCTGGCATGATCCTCTGCTGCCCCAGTCCTATCAGAGCAACCTCCACAGCCAGTGTTAGGTAAGACTCTCCTTCTTCCAGAAACTTGTGTGGAGACAGGTGTTGGTATTCCTGAGACTTGCAATGCCCAAAGCCATCTGTAGTAAGAAAAACAAAGATTCAGCAAACCGCTCTAACGCTCAAACCCTTGCGACACGAGATAAGAAATCCCCAGGCAATAAAATAGCAAGTGGATACATGGCCAAAGCCTCAACAGATACCCAAGAACCTAAATGTCCATCAGTTAAGGCCATCCTAAAGCCAGCTTCTTTAAAAAACATAACTGATGTGCAAGACAAGCATTGAAATCTGTACACTTTTTATGCACGTTTCCTTTAAATAAATACAACAGAAATTAAAGCAGGTTACAACAGAAATTAAAGCAGGTTATTTTTTTTTTCCATGATTAAAAAAGAAGAAAAAAAATATCTACATTTTACTATCCAATTCCTGTGAATAAAAGGAGCTTCAACGCTTTTTAAAGAAAATCAGACCTAAAGAAAAAACACCTTTACACCCCGGTTACATCGGGTGCGACTTGCAAATCGTATGCCAAGTCGCACCCTATTGTCCGCAATTAGAACAGTCAAATTGGTGCAGTCCCGACTTGGCCGGTGCCGCACCGATTTCTAAAGTAGTACATGCACTACTTTTGGTGCGATTTGCATAGACATCTGTGTCAGATGTCTTGCAAATCACACCTGAAGTCGGCCTCTCACCCGACTTTGAAATCGTACGACTTTACTGTAACAGGGAGGGGGAGGATCGGGTCACAGCTGCAGCATTAAGAACATATTACATGTTCCACCCTAAAACGGGTGGAACATGTAACATGTTCCTCAAAAGTGAACTTATCCTTTAACATTTCATTAAAAGGACACCTGTCAGATATAGTAGCCTGCCATTACGGACCTTCTGAAAATGCCATTTGCCATATTGATATTATGAACCTCATAGTCTGAGTTAATGTGTTACTAAACCCACAACAGTGTGTATATGCAGTAAAGCATGCTTGTTATACGCACTGTGGAACCTAAGGGGTTAATCCTCTGCCTTGTGCAAAAGGATGGTTTGATCCTGTCTTCTCTGTCTGATCTTCCTCTTCTTCCACAGTCCCCAATCTCTCTGCTGATAGTACAGAGCCCTAGGAGGCACGCTGCACATGCTGAGCTTGGTGTGTATTGCTAGAGAGTTTTTTGTTTTTTTGGGAGGGGGAGGGTGCATGTGATTGGAGCAGTTTCTATTAAAATAATAGCATTTCCATGTTCTGTGTACTGTAGGAGACCAGATATAGTGAATGCAGGGTCCTGGGTTTAGAAACACTAAGCTGGCCACAGATTACTCTACTGAAACAAGCATGATGGATAGAGGAATTCCTCCCCTCCCCGCTCAGACATTGTATTCTGACAGTGGGTCTCTCCGCTGTCAGAAAACAAAGATCAGTGGCTGCAGTTGCTGATCAACAAAAGTTTTCCAGTTTGTCTTCTCAATAGAAGTCAGAGTGTGGCCTTTCCTGTTCAAAAGAAGTCAATCTAACGATCAATCGGTTGATTGGGGACAGTCACACACTGATTTAAATTTGTCCAATCCCTGTTGAACTGGCTGAATTTTGATTTACCTATGACAATCTTAAGTATGCATCAAGTGAAATCAGAACAGGTGATCTACATACTTGTCCTAGATTAGTGACCCAGAAAGTACTGATTCCAAATGGCAAGACATTCCACACAGGTAAGGCCACGTGCCTCACTCCACACTAAAGTTGTTGATTCCTGGCAAACTGGCTCTATTTTCTAAAGAGGCAAAAGCAAATAACCTGCCTCCAATGTATATGAAACAAGAATGCCAATGTTTAAAGCACCACTCCTACACTACATATATACACAAGGATCTAACAGGCATGAGAACAGAGAATGGAAGTTCCCAGCTACACAACAATTTATCCTTCAGCTATTCTGAACCATGAAAGCATTTTTTCCATGAACTGCATAGCACTAGAAACTCCTACACAGCCATCTCTGGAGGCAGTGCCTGGACTAAATGCAAGATCAAAAGTTCCTAGGCAAAACACCAAAGAGTTGTTTGTTCACGTGAAGCTATCCCTCAGGCATCCAATTAGATAACTGCAAGTAGTACAGCTAAATCAAAGTTCTATAAAGCTGCCTGATGGAGTAAGGCAGTAGTGGAGGGAATGGTGCTAGAAGGGAATGGGTGGAAACTGGCCTAATCCACAAAATGAAAGAATTATTTAGTTGTGATCTAAAATTGATCATGTGGGGTGTAAGTCATAATGACAGCATACACAGATGATGCACAAAACATATGACAGCGTTAGCTGTTATAATATCAAATAAAATCAACTGACCTTCGGACATTGTCCTACAAATGCCCAAGCAAGGGCCTATGGTAAACGGATTGTAAATGAAGGACTGTATTCTGTAGCTGAAGATACACAGTTGCTCACACTTTTCCCACTTCGAGCAGGTTCAAATCATGGTGGGAACATTAATGCACGGGAATGCAATGAGAGTTCCACAGAGCATGCAAAACGCACTCCATTTGGGATCTGCTGTGATTGTAATTGCACTGCAGTGCGATTTCTGCACATTCAGAATGAAAGGGCTGAAACCACACCGCACAGAACTGCATTTGAATCAGACAGGAATGCAATACGAGTTCCACAGAGCACGCAAAACACACTCCATTTGGGATCTGCTGTGATTGTAATTGCACTGCAGTGCGATTTCTGCGCATTCAGAATGAAAGGGCTGAAACCACACCGCACAGAACTGCATTTGAATCAGACAGGAATGCAATGCGAGTTCCACAGAGCACGCAAAACGCACTCCATTTGCGACCTGCTGTGGGTGTTTATACAAAGTTATAGACACCCCAAACGCAGGTCACAAACGCAGTGAATTTGCAACCGGATCACATGGTACAGAAGTACCATGCAATCCAGTGTTAGCAGTTTGTTTTAAAAAGCAGCGCATGCACTATTTTTACGCATTCAAAAATGAATGGGCTGAAACCACACCGCACACAACTGCATGTGAATCGGACAGGAACACAGAACGCATTCCTGTGAGATTCATGTGCGGGCATGGTGTGAACAGCCCCTTAAGGCTGCTATCTGCAAATCCATAGGCAAGCTCCCCCAATGCTAAGGTCTCCGGAACGCCAGAGTCCCTGCACAGTAGGGATGTGGGGGGGCGCATGCCCACACTCCACTACTAGAAGTGCAGAAACTTCAGGGGGCAGTAGGTGATACCGAAAGGTGACCACCATTGCAGGAAAGATATAACTAAGAGCTTACTCTGCTACCAGATGCAGAACATGCTGTACAGTCAGGATTAGCCACAGATTTGATTTTTCTCATGAATAGTTTGCTATAATTTCCCAGTCACATAAGTGATTTTAGCTACATCTAGCTCAAGACCATTGACAATAACGAACTGAACAAATATTCTCAAAATCTGAAATCCTAAACAGTAATTTTACTTCATGAGAAGGACCAATAAAAATGTTTAGACATGAATTGTGTCAAACAATCATGATGTTATGACCAGTTACAATGCTAGCATAAATAGCGACAAGTGTGTAGTACAGAAAGAAATGGTAGTGATAGAAGTATACGCAGCCTGTCGTCTCCAACTTTTCCTTTTCAAAATGATAGATGGATGTCATTCTGATTCCAAGGTTGCAGTTATAAACCTGGAGCAAGTATGAATAGCCAGTGCTTTCACTTCAATGGCTGCATGCGTGTTCCAGGTCTGACTCAGAAGTGCTGCAGTTAAAGAAACCAAGATGGTGCACGGTGTTCACCTTTTCCGAAAAGGTGAAATAACCCTTTAAAGGAACCTTTGGAACATGCTACATGTTCTAGCTTTATTTAGAGTGAAACAGGTTACATGTTCCAGGTCCTGTAACCACATAAAACTTAAGGAATTTGCTCAAGCTAAAAAAAAATAAAAATGTAAAAAGCCCCCCAAAAGGAGGATTGTAGTAATGGATGGTAAGTTATTCTGACTACCAGCATCAAGTTGTATTATCTAATGCATCTTGTACATCCAGTGCTTAGAATACACCCAGTCTTACTGCACACTTTACCAATTTTCACTGTCACGACTCCTTCCCCCCTTCCTGTGAACGAAGAAAACGCACCAATGGGCTTAAAGGAGAAGTTTGAGGTAATAAAAAAAACAATCATACTCACCGGCCACTTTATTAGGTACATCTGTTCAATTGCTTGGTAGCACAAATTGCTAATCAGCCAATCACATGGCAGCAAATCAATGCATTTAGGCATCGAAACATGGTGAAGGCGACTTGCTGAAGTTCAAACCGAGCATCAAAATAGGGAATAAAGGGGATTTAAGTGACTTTGGTTCTTGGTACCAGATGGGCTGGTCTAAATATTTCAGAAACGGCTGATCTGGGATTTTCATGCACAACCATTTCTGGGGTTTACAGAGAATGGTCCGAAAAAAAAGAAAATATCCAGTGAGTGGCAGTTGTGTAGATGAAAATACCTTGTTGGTGTCAGAGGAGAATGGGCATTCGATTTCAGCTACGACATTCGGATGGTAGGGCCAGAATTTGGCGTAAACATTATGAAAGCATGGATCCATCCTCAACGGTTCGGGCTGGTGGTGGTGTAATTGTGTGGGGAATATTTTCTTGGCACTAGCAAGGTGTACCTAATAAAGTGGCCAGTGAGTGTATATGTGTATATAGACCCCTGTAAACTTGGTCAATAAGTGTATGCATAGCAGAATGTTACAGCTCCTGCCTTCTCTCAGCCCCCCCCCCATGATAGCAGGTGGGGGATCTTCTCCCTCTCTATCAGAATGTAAAACCAGTGCAGCCATGCAGAGCCCCACCCACAACAGCTACGTCATTCATTCACAGAGTTCTGTGAATGAATGAATTACAGATATCGGTAGCCACCATGGTCGACAGTTTGTAGTTCTCAATGACCTGCAAGGGTGCTGGTAAGCGCTCTTGTAGATCATTGATTATTCCTGCAATTCAGTAATGGTCTGCAATCTACTGACGGGTGCAATGCCTTACAGGCTGCAGAATACAAAAAAATACAAAATGCTAATTTTTTTTTAACCTGCAAAAAGATATGCAATTATTTTTTTTTCTTCTAATAAAAGGTTTACGTTAGCCTTTAAGGCAACACAGCTTCAAAGATAACTACATTAATAACACTTCTCTGACTGCCAAAGGTGGACAGATCTATAAACTGTGATAGAAATCTGCCCAAGTAGAACATCTTAAACCATAAGAAAAAAGAAATCTGGACACAGCCTGCCTTTAAACAGATAAATTACAGTCAAATGAATTCCTCAAACTGGCACCCTCTTCAGTCTGACACAAAAATATGAAAAACCTACATTGCATGGATTATTGCATTTGGTTGCATGATTTATGTCTTTCAATTTCCAAATGGTTTAACACCATCAAGAAATCAAAACAGAGAATTTAATTTCCTGGTGGAAAGTCGGCAGTGCGCGGCATTAAACGCCCCACACAATGCCTCATGACAAATCTTCATATTACCTACTTAGAAGTTAATAAAAGCTGCAGCTGGAATGCCATCAATCATTCATTACTAGCAGTGGGTATCCAGAGTCATTTAATGAAATCGTACCATGCTGTACTCTGTGTGTTCAGAAATGACACTCATTTATGTCACAATTATTTCAAGAAAACGTAATTTGGTTTTAAAACATTAACGGATTTAGCATATTTGCTTTTGTTGAAAGATAATGACTCGCGGGGTGTCGCACGCATGTGGCATGGCGAGAAAGTTAAACATGCAGTGGCCCACCTAATGACTTGTATTAGTATAAAATTCTGTTTTACCTGAATAACACCACCATCTTCACCACACAATCTGGTTTAACCACAGTAAGGCAAAGAGCAAAGTGTTCTGTGTGGCAAACCACAGCACCCACCCCTGAAAATATTAAAACTAATTATTGGCTGCTGCACCCAAGCGAACAAGGACTGTAAAGAGCTGCTACAAAAGGCCACTTACAAACTGAGTAATGGCACAAAAAGTGCAACTTACCTGTGAAGTCTGAAAAGCCGTGAAACCCTTCGTCATCTGCCTTACAAGCCTCCATGAGGCTGCTAAATAGAGTACCGATTGGATCCAAGGGATGTCCTACCCAGCCTTCCAGATTTGTGATGGATGTCAAGCCTTTGTGAAGCAGCTCTATAAAAAACAAAAACAAATAAAAATAAGATTGCACTGATGTGCTACTGAACCAACAAGTTCCTCAAAATGCCATGTGCAACGTCAAGCTTGGCAATAGCACCCCAGCATAGATTTCACTGGAGAGTCCAAACACTGAGCAGAATAGGTAGATTATAATATTTGTACCTTCACTTCTGGTTTGATCCACACTACTGCAAGTTCAGATGTGACTTGAGTCACACAGAATTGCATGACACATGTTTTACAATGGTGTCCATACACATTAAATGTGACTCAGCATGGAGCACTTTTGGAAAGGTTCCTGTACTACTTTGGTGCCATTCCAATGAGATTTTGGTCCCATAAAGTAAACAACACTTATCAAAGTTGCACTACATACATCGCACTGAAAGGCGGATCAAAATCATATTGCAGGTGTGTGAACCTAGCATTAAAATATCTGTAAAAAATTGCAATGCACCCAATTTTAAAGCAAATAGGTGGATCATGGGTGTTGAAGTGGGTGCTAAAGTGGAACTTTAGTCAGAAAATGAAGTCCTACTAGATCACTTCAGACTGGCCCCTTTTTGCAGGTATAGCTATGTAAAACATTACAAATAAGGGTCTATACTGTTTAAAACCCAGTAATACACGGTCTTACCCCGCTCTGCACATGCTCACTTGCTCTTTTTTTTTTTTAAAGGCACTGTGCCGAATTTGTAGAGGCCAGTCTGCCGACAGCCTATGGGTTTACACAGGGGCTTTGGGCTTCAGCAAAATGGCAGCCTCCAGCAAAAAGAAACAGTAATAAGAACAATGCTGGGGGTGATTCACAACACACATTCATTTTGGTAGCATAATTATTAATATGGAATGTATGCTTCTTGCTCAAGAACATTACTTTTCATCAAGTTATGGGTAAAGTTCTACTTTGAGGTTAGGCTCCTGAAGACACATTCTAAAGCTTTCTACCATTGCCTTTGTAGCGGATTCAGTTAGAAAGATGGAGGAAGTGCCATGGACTACAAGTTCGCTGATCACTGCATTCATTATTATTATTATTATTATTACTAAGAGTTTATATAGCGCCAAAGGGTTTGCTCAGCGCTGTACAATAGGGGGGGACAATACATGGCACAGTACAACAAAGACAGACAGCGTACGAGGGGTAAGAGGGCCCTGCTCTTACGAGCTTACAATCTAGGAGGGAGGGGGTAAAGGTACAGTAGGAAGTGGCTGGGGGGGATGAAGTGGTAGGAGGAATGAGGGAGGATGGCCGTTAGGTGAGGGTGGGGTAGGCTTCCCTGAAGAGATGGGTTTTGAGGGAGCGCCTGAATGTGAATAGAGAAGGCGACAGTCTGATGGATTGGGGCAGTGAGTTCCAGAGGATGGGGGAGGACCTGGAGAAGTCCTGCAGTCGTGCATGGGAGGAGGAGACCAGGGAGCAGGATAGAAGGAGGTCCTGTGAGGAGCGAAGGGTACGGGTAGGGTGGTACCTGGTGATCAGATTGGTGAGGTAGTCAGGGGCAGTGTTGTGAACGGCTTTGTAGGTCAGGGTAAGGAGTTTAAATTTGATGCGTTGGGCAATCGGGAGCCAGTGGAGGGAGAGGCAGAGGGGGGTGGCAGAGGTGGAGCGGGTGGTAAGGTGGATGAGTCTGGCAGCTGAGTTCAGGATGGTCTGGAGCGGGGAGAGCCTGCACTTGGGTAGGCCAGTGAGGAGGGAGTTGCAGTAGTCAAGGCGTGAGATGATGAGGGAGTGTACTAGAAGTTTGGTGGTGTCTGGGGTGAGGAAGGAGCGGATCTTGGCAATGTTGCGAAGATGGAGCCTGCATGTGTTTGTGAGTGACTTGACATGCGGTTGGAGGGAGAGGTTCGCGTCAAGAATGACGCCAAGGACTTTGGCTTGCGGGGCGGAAGTGATAGTGGAGTTGTTGGTGATGATGGATAGGATGGGGGGGGGGGTGTGGGCAGGGGGAAAGACGAGAAGCTCGGTTTTGGAGAGGTTAATCTTGAGGAAATGTAGCGACATCCAGTCTGAGATGTCATTTAGGAGGTGAGTGATGCGGGCGGAGATAGTGGGGGTGAGGTGAGGGGTGGAGAGGTAGATTTGGGTGTCGTCAGCATAGAGGTGATAGTTGAAGCCGTGAGATTGTATGAGTTTGCCCAGGGAGGAGGTGTAGATGGAGAAGAGAAGGGGTCCAAGGACAGAGCCTTGGGGGACCCCAACAGAGAGGGGGAGGGAGGGGGAGGTGGCACCATTGTAGGTGACACTGAAGGAGCGTCGGGATAGGTAGGATGAGAACCAAGAGAGAGCAGCATCTCCGATGCCAAGGGAAGTTCATAGTTCATTGAGAACTACAAACCATCTGGACTTGGGAGGTGGGTGCTGCTTGAACAAGTTAAACATTAAATATGGGTGTAACATACTCTAAAAGGTACACTTACCCTTTAAAGTCCAACTGAATCAATTTTTTTTTTAGTTTAGGAAAGTTTTTGCTATCTGTGTCCCTGTGGGGTACCCTGTCCTGTGACACCCAATTTGTCAGGTATGATATGGTGTCACCATGTGAAAGAAGATCTCTACATCTTATTAATATTATACAGGATTTAAATAGCGCCAACAGTTTGCTTAGCGCTTCACAATATAACGGGAGACAATACAGCAACAATACAGTTCAATACAAGAGGGTTAGGAGGGCCCTGCTCCTTGGAGCTTACAATCTAAAAGGGGGGCATCTACATATAAACATCTCAACAATAAAACCTCAGCAGGGGTTTAAAAATCCTTCATGCCCTAAACTTTTGCTGAATTGTATGCAAAAATTGTTCTAGTCTACATGGCTGTGACAGACATGTGATCAGAAGCGCTTTGGAGAATATATTCAATCTTTGAAATTGGTTCCTGCTCTCAAAGTGCTGCCAAACATCTCAGATATGCATATTAAAAGTTCTGCAATGGAAAATAAATTCATCTATTTACCTACCTCTCACAAAACACATGCAAACTACGTTACATTTTTTGCAGTCTCGCCATACACATGTATGTATGTATGTATGTATGTATGTATGTATGTATATTATACATACCATACACAAAATTACAGACACTGCACAGATACTAGTAAACTATGCCAGATATACACACACACAGCTATACTTTACCAACACACATGTATTGGCAACATTTCAGACTGAATAAATGTATAGAACGAATCTGAAGCTTTGCCCTTGTATTACTGGCTGGAGTCCAGTTACATGTAAAATGTTTTAAGACATTATTGATGGGTATAAATAAAACATAACCTTCTGGTGCATCTGAATATTTATTGGATTAATAACGGCCGGTTATATGGTGCCATTTTATGGCATTTGAACAAGGCAGGAAGGTTTAAGGAATATTAGGCTGTACGTTCTCCTTATTAAACCTTCCCTCCTATTTGAAGTGGACACACAGTGAGCGCATTTGTAGTGTTCAAAGCAGCTCGTGTAGCTGCGAGTCAAAGGAAGAAATATTTCCGGAGTCGTGATCTGTATTATTTATATGATCTGCAGAGAGCTACATTCATATCCAAGCAATTGAATTACCAGCTTAGGGAAGGGATTAACCCTCTCAGCTCTCATGGCTAGTTATGACCTGAATTTTACATCACAAGCATCCCTTTATACATCAGCTCCGCAATACTACACTAGTATGGGCGCACAATCTGGTCTTTACATTTATGAACAAATTCAGAAAATGCAAGCAGTATGTATCCCACATTTCTAAATGATGTCAGAGAAGCAAATCCAGATTCCTAAAGAACGAAATTTAGAAGAGAAGTACAACCAAAGCTCTTTTGGTTGTTCTTCTGTGGATCACAGGAGTGCAGTTCGTTCTGACAGTCACCGGTCTCTGCTCAGAGTGGCCGTGAGAACAAAGCGATCAGCGGTCATGTGATTGCTGCGTTCTCAGTTAGAGCCGGCGGGCAACAGATGCAGCATCGGACCGATGCAGCATCCAGCTAGGCGAGTATAATTTGTTTTTTTAAAAAACAAATACCATACTTCTTTTTTAATCATCCCTATATTCATACATTATTAAAACTATTTACCCTCTTATACAGAGATTAAAGAAGAATTCTGGGATAGGTAAAAAAAATAAAAAATCACCCACTATTACACCCCCTACACAAAACACTACACCGTTCTTAACACTTTGAAAATCCTTACCATATAGGAGGAAAGTTTAATAGAATTTTCATGAACTCATCTCTAAGTCAAAAGATAACAGCATCTGCTCTGCCAAGGAGGAGATGTAACAGCAGGAATTACATCATATCTTCTCCTCTCTCTCTGCAGTAAAAGGAAACTTCAGTTCCCATCATCCACAGGGAATTGTGAATGTGGGCGGGTACACTAGGCCTGTACATGTGTAATGTGTCTGATAGTCTCGGTCTGCCCACCACTGCAAGTGTGGCTGAATTACACCACTGCTTCCTGGAGAAAGAACTACAGAAGGGATGTGCCAAGGCCAGTTGCTGGGGGAATAGGGGGCATAGCAGCTCCCAGCCTTACAAACAGGAAACCAAAGAGAATTAAGTTTGGTCGGAAAACGAACAGGATATTTTAGAGCAACTACTGAGTGAACCAGAAGATGGATGACATTCAGGGAAGGTAGCAAATCAGCAACAAGGACATGTAATGAAGTTTCTGCCTGGAGATATGCTTTAAAAAACTGCCTAGATACATGGTCTAAGCTACCCTTAAATCTTATAAAAATATGGCAAAAGATTTTGAATTGATTCACCCTACCTGTAAGTTTTACTGAATTCCCAGCCTACATATCCAGAAAAATATTTTCTGAAATTAATATATCCTCTTTGGGGACCTAATCTTCCTAGATTGTCTCTGGAAACAACTTCCAATCCATGGAAGCACTCCCTAATCTGCAATGTTATCTCGTAGCACAACTGACCTGAATAATGCAGCTGTGACCACGAAGCTGCACTCATGCAATCGTTGGAAGTCCTGATTAACCTCCTCTATAGAACTGGTCCCTATCCTAGAGTTGGTGCAGGTATACTGAAATTATCCTATAAAAATATTTCAAATCTGTAGTCATAAATTGAAAGATCTGCCCCTCACCAGTTCTCCGAACGCACCCCTGTGGCATAACCAGTGTATGGCAGAATTCTATAAGTTATCCTCTGTGAGTAGATGAGTCATGATCTTAAATAGGCACATCAAATTTTCTCTAAGCATAACTTTAAAACATTCCAAACCATTAAGGAAGAATTTGGGGTTCCAGATATATATCTATGTCCAAATAAGGCAACTGAATAGAAGTTGAAGTAGCATGTCGGATAAAAGCCACCCGATTAGTGGCTGCAGAACTGATCTGTGCATTCTAACAGAGACGGAGTCTCCCTGCTATCACAATACAAAAAAGAAGAAAAAAAAAAAAAAAAAAGGAGTAGCAGAAGGATTCCCGCAATCCACCTTCTGGCTTAACGGGAAAAAAATGGAACCATGTGTGTCCAACTTTAGGAGCGGCTTCATCTTTTGTAGCAGCTCCTAGACTCCTGAATTCTACATTTCTTCCAGCCCTGTTTTTAGAAGAAAAAAAAAAAAAAAAATCACACAAATTCTAACTTACCAGCTTGAATGTCATGGCCATAGGTTTGGAATGAACAGCACAAATCACAGGAAGTGTCTGAGAGCTGTGCTGCATGTGTTACCCAGAGCAAGCAAAGAAATAGTATTAGTGGTGTTCTGATTTGATAAAATGCAATGTTTTAATATTCCTGTCACCAATTTGGATTGTAACCTGACCTGCACATTTCTGCACAAATACCCATCTACTGTGTGACCAATTTTTAATTCATTCCTACCTTTCTTTTGCAGTCGAAACATATCCATTCTTTTCTGCTGCTGCCTTCTCAGAGTGTTGACAATGGCTATTGCTAGTCGGAGGGCCTCCCGTGGGTAGCCATGTGACCTCAGTGCGTCCACCCGCGCACAAGCAGTAGGGACATGCTCTGAAGGGAAACAGAAAGCATTAGTGTGGCGTCTTGTCCAAACCATTTCAAGCATTAGTGCAGAATTTCCAAAGGCCTAGCAGGAGAACAACATCAGCCTTGTAGCCAAGCATTTCATCTACCCACCACAAATGCTTCATTTATAATTCCATACAAACGAGAACAAAGCAGCAAGTCACAGAATGAGCCTTTCTGGCTGCATAACCTACCATGCCAGAGGGGCCACCCACGGGAGTCAAAGAGTGAGTTTTCAGTGTCGTCATGGTAACAGTAGTTGGTGTAAAGGTCGCTGCTGATAATGTACTGTAAGTGGCTATCTTGCCAGTGGAGATCGCATGCCTCTATGGCTCGTGTGAACACTGTTCGGTGAGGCCGATGGGAGGAATCTGAAGGCATGAAAAGACAGAATTCATATACTACACAATAGCTATCATATTTCAATACTGCTCAAGCCATCTAGCAGCTTCTTCTATCTACCCTATCAAGGCGGAAGACATGGCACCCTGTTGTTTTGTTTGAAACTCAGCTAGAGGGAGACCTCTGTGCTTAACTACACTGGTCTGCACACTTGCAGTGGCGATTATAGGGGGTCTTAATATCCCAATTGTAACAGGTGATTTGAAAACACCTTGAGGGTGATGGGACACATTTGGAAGCTAGAAATGGGCCATAAATTTACTGTTGTTACTATGACATAAGAAGCCGGGGAGACCAGATTACACCTTCAACTATATTATCACTTTTGGATCGGTAAACCTTTGACTTTACTGTCCATCAGGGCACATTTATTTATTCTTCTTGGTCTCCACTGCACTCTCCAACACACACAATTGTTTTGTAGCAGCTACAGAATCCCTCAGTTGTGAAGGTTACTCAAAGAAAGAAGTCACAGCAATACCAATGAGCTGAAGCTCAGCTGCTTCACTACTAATATTATCCATTGTAGCAGCTCATGACCATAGTGCACCATTACGTTTTCAGGCACATTTACTTGAACCGAATACAAATAACTAAAAAAAAAATCATTTGTACAATTGTCTGAAGATTTTAAGGGAAACTACAATATTTAAAAATATGCACTGAAAAGACATGGCAATATCTATGTGAAATACATGTAGATTGGTAATTTTCATAGTTATGAACACATGATCCATGTTGTCCTTAAGATGTGTGTTCCCATAATGGCCAAGACTGGAACTGCGTGCAATCCAAAACTTATTTAGGACTTGGATCATTCTTTAGAGACCAGAGCTAGTGTGAACATGTTTGGATTGCTCTGTAGTGAGCATTGGACCGGCAATGAAGATGGTTTGTATTGCATTCTCATCGCCTGCTTGAACCCCATACTAGCGAACCACAACCACATGCATTGCACGTTGTTGCAGGGTGCTTGCAGAGCAACTCCAATCAAGCGACAGAAGATATCGTTTCTGCTATGGCATGTGTACAACCCCAGCTAAAGAGGGTAGCTGTTGGGCCATGCTAAAGGTGTGGCGCAGCTGTAGGGTTTTACACCGCCCCCCCCAAGTCTTTCCAATGAAAATATAGGAAGTTTCAATGATAGCCTGGCCATAGATAAGCAGATATCCCCTTTAGAAAGGCCCAGAGACAAACATCTATATGTCCTTGAACCTCTGCAAACTACCGCAGACTGGTGTTATGGCTGAATACATGTTCAAAACCAAGCTGGTTTCATTTTATCTGGAGCATCTCTGTGTGACACGTGATTCTGATAGCCACATCTACTAGTTTTTACACTCTTATCAGTTATTGCTGTGCTCCCTTAATCAGGACTGCCCTCATACACACACACAGTTATTGTATTAAAATTGCACCCATTTTAAAACTCCCTTAATTGTCTTTTTATGAAAAAAAATAGATGTTAAGAGCTTTCCAGGTACTAGTACAATGACTGCTGAGTATCAAGATACAACTGCCCATTTACAATGTAATCACCCTTTGGAGTCAGGCTGCACCTCCAGCATCATGGGCCATCTTTCCATATGGAGATGCTAGGTGTCCAACAGACACGCAATGCCACATGGCAAACCGTACTTTAAAGGATACGTATATGTTTAGAACATGTTACACCGGTATTTAGGGTGTAAATGTTCAGCTCTGCACACACAATCACATCATGTATTCAAAGGGATCTGTGAATGAATGAACTACAAGTCCCGTTGTCTACCACCATGGCTGGCAGGCTTGTAGTTCTCAATGGACTGGGAGCATATTAATCAGCATGTTTGTAGTCCATTCACACTCCCTCCAGCTTTCAAACTGAAAGCCTGTACAAAAAGGTACACTCAAAAAGATGGAAGTAGAGTGTGCTGGAGCCTGACACTATACCTGCAATCTGCTGGTCGCTGGTGCAATATTTCGCAGGCTCCTGTATGAAAGAATAAATAATGTCCCCCTTTTTTTTAACCTGCAAATATATGTGCCCTTCTAAACAATGCTAAAAAAAAATTAAAGAAACACTTTGGAAACACATCAGATCTCAATGGGGAAAAATATCATGCTAGATATCTATACTGATATGGACTGGGTAATGTGTTAAGAACGAAAGGATGCCCCATCGTTTGGTGGAAATAAAAATTATCAACTTACAGAGGACTGAATTCAAAGACACCCTATAAATCAAAGTGAAAAATTATGCAGAAGGCTAGTCCATTTTGCTGAAATTTCATTGCAACTGAAAAAACAGTACAGTAGTTTGTATGGCCCACTTGTGCTTGTATGCATGCCTGACAACGTCGGGGCATGCTCCTAAGGAGACGACGTATGGTGTCCTGGGGTATTTCCTCCCAGATCTGGACCAGGGCATCACTGAGTTCCTGGACAGTCTGAAGGTGCAACCTGGCAGCATCGGATGGACTGAAACATGATATCCCAGAGGCATTCTACTAGATTTATGTCAGGCGAGCGTGGGGGCCATTCAATGGTATCAATTCCTTCATCCTTCAGGAACTGCCTGCATACTCTCGCCACATAAGGCCGGGCATTGTTGTGCATCAGGAGGAACCCAGGACCCACTGCACCAGCGTAGGGTCTGACAATGGGTCCAAGGATTTCATCCCGATACCTAATGGCAGTCAGGTTGCCATTGTCTAGCCTCTTGAGGTCTCTGCATCCCTCCAAGAATATGTCTGCCCAGACCATCACTGACCCACCACCAAAACGGTCATGGTGAACGATGTTACAGGCAGCATAACATTCTCCATGGCTTCTCCAGACCCTTTCACATCTGTCACATGTGCTCAGGGTGAACCTGCTCTCATCTGTGAAAAGCCAATTCTGGTGTCCAATGGAAAATGCCAATCCAGCTCTATGGTCCCGGGCTGTGAGCACAGGACCCACTAAGTCGGGCCCTCAGGCCACCCTCATGAAGTCTGTTTTTGATTGTTTGGTCAGAGACATTCACACCAGTGGCCTGCTGCAGGTCATTTTGTGGGGCTCTGGCAATGCTCATCCTGCTCCTCCTTGCACAAAGCTGCTGATGGGTTAAGGACCTTCTACAGCCCTGTACAGCTCTCGTAGAGTAACTGCCTGTCTCCTGGAATCTCCTCCATGCTCTTGAGACTGTGCTGGGAGACAACGCAAACCTTCTGGCAATGGCACGTAATGATGTGCCACCCTGGAGTAGTTGGACTGCCTGTGCAACCTCTCTAGGGTCCAGGTATCACCTCATGCTACCAGGAGTGACACTGACCCTAGCCAAATGCAAAACTAGTGAAAAACAGTCAGAAAAGAGGAGTAGGGGAAAAAATGTCAGTGGCCTCCACCTGTAAAACCATTCCTGTTTTGGGAGTCGTCTCATTGTTGCCCATCTAGTGTACCTGTTGTTAATTTCATTAACACCAAAGCAGCTGAAACTGATTAACAACCCCCTCTGCTACTTAACTGACCAGATCAATTTCCCAGGAGTTTAACTGACTTGATGCTATACTCGGACTAAAAAGTGCTCCTTTACATTTTTTTGAGCAGTGTATTTATATTTTTTGTTAATTGTGAATTTCACTTTGAATGAGTAAATGTAGGGTTAACATGCATACAGTATCTCTCACAATGCACCCTGAATTCTCACCTTGGTTGGCATTTCCGGGCTGAGGCAAGGCATTGGTTAAGTTGGGCAGCTCACTGACGTGGTTGCCATCTTCCCAGGGACAGACATCCACACTATTCCACTTCTTCAGCTGTTTCAGCCAGCTAGCTTTCTGCTCAGACTTGCAGTGGGGATTTAAGACAATGCACATCCAAAGAGCACCTACAAGAGGGGAAAAATGGGTAAAAAAATAATCATGTTGAACAGATTAAAAAAAAAACGCCTATAATAAATCTTTGCTCAGTCAGTGTTAAACATTGAAATGCTTCAGATGCCACAGAGCTATTTTCTTTATAGTTTTGGATAGAATGTGAAAAGGCTTGAATCCATCAGGTTCTTCTGTTCAACGAGACGCCATTTGAGAGATTTTCCCTAACTTCCTGTCTGGTAAAGGTTGTTACCAGAGCAAAAATTTGAGAAAAGCTGCACCGGGAAAACAAAATCTGACAGATGTTCTATCATTTCCATCTTTAAAGAATAGATCAGCCCAACATTTCATATTCCTAACAAGTGCCTGCTGTACCATGAACTTGTATGAATAAATATCCTGTTCTTTGTGTTGCTTCCTTTTAGTTCCCTCTGCTTTTTTATTTCAAACTGACCATGCTAGGCATGACAGTACATCCAGCCCAGAGTGGTCAGTTTTCTGGCTGCGCTGAGAGCTCAGCCTGCCTGTCCTCAAACAATCAGTCTTGTGCGGACTTTTTTTTTTTTAAACCTGCTGATCCTGCCGGTGAATCTTATTTTTCAACATGCTTTAACAGACCAAGCTTTTAAGCAAAAGTGGTAGTGGTTTAAATCTACTAATTCATCAAATGTTTTTCCTTCCCACAAGCTGACAATGCTGTTGTTCAAAGATGGCTACATTGCTCCTCCATACATACAATGGAGTGGCATAGCCACCCTAAAAAACAGAATATGTGTCACTGGCTGGACAATGGAAGAAAAAAAGCCTAAAAAAAATATAGAAACATGCAGTCACCACATCCAAAGGACTTGAGGTTTAATACCGATTTAAAGTTGAAATTAAACTAAACAAAATATGCTGATAGGTAGACATTTTTATGACAGAAGAGACCCTATTGGGGCTTTCTGCCATAAATGATCTCTTTCCTGTCAATGTTTGTGAATATTGAGCTGCACATGCAAGTTCAGAAAATACCTACTGATCTAGCCAGAAATGCAGTGTCCTGTGAGCTGAACTGAATAAAATAATAAAGTTCTCCTATGCAAACTACTAATCCCATCAGCCTCCATGTGAGGGATATGAACAAAAGGCAGGCATTTTTGTAGTGCTGTAAAACAAGGAACAGAGGGCACACCAGCCTTGTGCATTACCTTTGTGATAGCTTTAATGTTTTAGTAAAAACAGATGTATACTTTACACCTGTGCAACATCCAAGTCTGGCTCTGAGGAAGAGAGGATCCACCCTTGAAACGCGTCAGCCTTTTGGCGGGTACTCTAGTGTCTAGGTGACCAGGTCGCTTTGAGTACATTGTTGCCCCTTTATTATTGAAGTTGTTTGTGAGTATATCTATTGTAGATCTATTTTACTAAATCAGCTAAGGGTAATGCGCAAGGCTGGTGCGCCCTCTGTTCCTGGTTTTGCAGTACTTCTTCTGGGTTCCCCCAGCCCTCAACGGGCAGCAAACCCTGTGCCACTATCTGAATTGCTAAAGACCTGTGATCTATTTCTTCCCAGAGCACTACTCGAGCACAGGGGGTTGTTTGTCCTTGTTTTGTAGTCCCGACTGGGTGGCAGCCATGGCTCTCACAATAGATACAGTAAATCGTATCCTCCCAGGGGCAAAAAGCGTGTTATTCACAGGATTACCAAGTGAAAATATAAGGAAAAGAGAAACCAATGCAGCCACCACATATTGAAAGACTGGTAAGTTGCAATATATTACATTTTGCTTTTAGGTTTTGATGCACTTCTGCTTCCACAATACACACACTTAACAAGGACACAATAGTTCTATACCTGAAATGTGTAAAACAGAAAGAGTTTGAAGTTGGTTAAATTAAAACTGCCTTCCCCCAGCCATTCCTCACGGGCTTATGTCTGTCCAGGATTCAGTGAGATAATGCTGATGCGGGCATTTTTGAAAATGTTCTGAGCCAGTCCCACGCATGTACAGGGAACGCTACATTCAATCCAATGTGAGTTTGTGTTTCACCGTTTGCATCTGGGGGTCAGTCACCACACGCCTGTCACATCAGGGCAAGCGGCTGTGTCTGTGCAGCCACTGTGTCCTGATAGACGTGAATGGGCTACCTGCACACAGCACCTGTAGCTTAGTGACGCAGAAAAAACACAGCCTGCAATCAGTATACGGACCTCAGCACTCATGTGAAAGAGGCCCACGATGAAATGCAGAGCACATGTGCTGAAGCAGCTCCGCAGTGGCTCAGCAGGCTTGTCAGATGTGTTGCTGGATCAGTTAAGTGAACATAAGGCTGCACCCGAGTGTCACATTGTGTTTTGTTGTGCAACAGCATAGGGTAAGGTGACCAAATGCAGGACTGCCACCCATGTTTGGGTGCTATTAAGAATATAAGAAATAACGGCATTACAAGTTTTGCACAATTTTTCTTTAGAAAACAAGCATTTCTGGAACACTTAGGTGTGAATGCAGCCCAAGTCTGGCAGAGGGGTGCGGTGGAATAGACACCCAAAATGCAGCAGCTGGACATTTCCCATCTTTCCTCCAATGCCCATTGAACAATGAATAGATTTTCTCTTGTCCATGCAGTCTGCCTGCTCTAAGAAACCATGTATACATGTGTCTGGAAGACTGTGGTAGAAAGACAAACGTTTCTGTAGGGCCAGATGTGATTCATTCATAGTGTTTGTACAATGCTGCTAAATATTTAGGAGAATATTTATCACCTAATCTAGATCTCCTTCTCATGGGTACTTTTACCTCCAGCTCATCATTTTTGTTTAAAAACAAAAGCCAGAGCCACAAATAATACAAAATACGACTGGTTCAGCAGGGACCGGCCAACATTTGATTTGTGTATGGGGTAGGCTGATTGTACCAAAGTCAATCCATCGATCGACTTGGGTACAACTAGCATGTTGAATTTTTTATATCGGATTACTGCCAGTGGTGGCCACCAGCAGTAATCATTGTGTTCTGTCGGCTAGAAAGGCTCCCCACACTCCCCTGTCGGCAGAGCACAATAGCACTGCCAGAGGCATTCCCCCATCAACACTGTGTAGATGGAGGAATGGAGATATTCTTTCCTTCCACCCGTGGTGGAAGGAAAGAAAATTGAGTCATCTATGGACCATTTTCAGATGAAGATACAAAATGCATTGAAACCAATACACTTTGTAAGCCTTCTAAAGCTAGCAATACAAACCAAGAAAAAAAAAAATAATAATAATAAAGAACCATATTGGTAATTATCATGCCGGCTAGCTAAAGCTTCCAAGCTAGAAACTGAATAAATTATTTCAGACACACCTGAAGCAAAACAAAAGACAAATTATTATTCAGCGTCTCATTTACAGACCACAAGTCAGTCTCCCATCATTCATCAGGGCTTCAGCTGCTCTTAATGGCACCAGACTCCTCTTTATTGTCATTATTTCAGCAATTAGGTTAAGCAAGAAATTTGTTTAACATTCTTTTTTTTTCCTTTGAAGATCTGCAAAAGAAATCTAATTTGTGCTGACATTTCACACATACCATGCTAGCAATCTGCATCCCTGACACTGCATAACGGGTGCGTCTGAACGCATCAAGGTCTGAAACAAGCCAATTTTCACATGGAGAGATTTTTTAATCAGCTGTCTCTTCACTGACGTGAACCCTGACAGCGGCGTGAAGACGTCTGAAAGTGCTATTCAGCCACACTTCATTTGCTCATTAAAGGATGCGTTTTGCACACTTGAGGACATGTGCTCAATCGGCTGAACAATCTGCCGGAGCGTTGAATTCGGAGAGAAACTGCAGAACAGGCAATCTGAAGAAGTACATGACAGAGGAGCATCCCTGCCCCCTTCCTTAGCTCATACAATACCCACCAATGAGCCCTCTGCTACCATGGAGGAGAATACTTGAAGGCAGCCGGAATGCTGAGAGAAACCTTGAATCACCATTGTGGCACAGTAACAGGAGTGCAATCCAGGCCCAATACTTCGGGGGTCATGCACAATACTGTGCACGATCTGGACAACAAGCAATTACAACCACAGGTCATGCGTGACAAACTTCATCCCAGCCAGAGTGCTGATGAGGACGGGTAAGGACATGCTCTGCATGGAAGACTGAGCAGAGATAAGGAAAGATAACTGAGAACTGTGAGAACAGCCTAAGCTGTGGAGAGCCAAAAAAGGTGAAAAACCCCATCAATGGCCTTGGTCAGTGAAATGGGATCCAGAGATAGTACCACATTAACCCAACAGGCAACAGTTTAAAGTGAACCTATGAAGATAGAAATTTTGGATCTTCCCAAAATGATTGTTTTGTAAAGGTGCTGGCTCTAGAGGAGTCATCCTGACCATGGCCATCCATTTCGCGAGTTGATCTGAAACAAGACCGCAATGGAAGCACCCGTATCGCTAACCTTCCAGGTCACTTTACAAATGAGTTCTAGGCAGCAAAAATTACATTAACTAGCATTTTTTTTTTTAATTACTCAAGCCAGCCATAAATGGATCGAAATTTGGCTGTTTCAGCAGGGAGCGGTGATATTTCAATCCATATATAGGCAGGCTGGTTGTACAGAAAAAAAGCAAAGACCCTAACAGAGGAAAAATGAATGGGGCTATTCAAGGAACCATACTATATGAAAGTATAGAAATGCACAACATGGAAACACTAGCTAAAATAAAACATGTTTTTTTTTATAAAAAAAACCACATAAGTGGTAAGAAAGACAACAGCCAAAATAGGCACATACATAATAAAGCAACAACAACAAAATATATATCTATAAATGGCAATAGTGGGGAAAGGCTCTGGCCCGGGATGCAAAAGCATCTCAGGCAAGAGTCCAGAAGCCACACCGATAACACTAGAGAAATCGATCGCCATTAAACAAGTAAAATGCAAAAATGTTTTTCCAGAAGATTGAATAAGCAACTGTAAAAAAATCAATCAAGAAATCCAATGGCAACAGTGGGCAAGACTCCGGCCTCGGACGCAAAAACATCACGGGCATGAGTCCTGGAGCCTCACCGACACCACTGGAGAAACTGATCGTCATTCAACAGGTGAAATAACAAAATGTTTTTCTTAGGATTGAATTGACTTCTGTACAACCAGCCTGTTGGCTTTTCCCAACTCGATCAGTGTATTCTGACGGCAGGAAATTAAATGCCAGAAAAACTAACAATGGAATCCAATTTGGCTATGGATCCTACTTGGATATAGAAATGAGCAGATCTATCAAATCAGAAGGGCTAAGTTCACACATACCACATAATAGGCATTTGGCACAACTTAGAACACTTGCAAGTTTCCTCTAAACACCATCATTAAAAGGTGTCCTGATGCTTATATTACTCAGACATTAGGTTGTAATGACAAATGTTGCAAGCAACACTCAGATCATGCTACCCCATAAACTTCAACGGCGCCCCTGCCAAGTCATCCCACAATGAGATAATGCCAATACCATTGGCTGTGAGGAGCCTATACAACATACCGAGTGACCCTGTGAATGCAGCCTGTCCATGTGAAGAGCTGCAGAGGAGCCACCTGCTGGCTGCAAGTCGAACACAAAATATTTATAAGACGCTCAAATTTTATCAAGTTGGATTGAAACGAAAGAAAATACATGACATTAAAAAACAGATTCAGCCTTTTTACACATGCTTTCAAAAATACACCACATTATTTCTATTCACATCAGTCCTAACGGCGCTGACTAATGAACCTTCCGCAAGCCATACACTTAAGCATTTATACAATGCTAACTTTTTCCATAGGGTACAGCCAACGTATCAGTTATGCATTTGCCAAATTATGGATAAAAGCCAATTAACGTCTTGATAGGTTTCTTATGGGGAACACCTACAAGAAACCTACACAAATGCAGAGAGAAGATATAAACTCCATGCAGACCATGTGCTTGGTGGAAACCAATCCTAGACTATTACTGCAAGGCCACCAAGGCACCATGCCACAAGTATTGCCACCAGAAGTTATGGTGTGCATCAATGGAGAAAGAACAGGATAGGCAAATTAACACCGATCAGCCATAACATAATGGTTGATGACAGGCAATGTGAACAACATTGATTATCTTGTAACAATGGCACCTGAAAGTGGGTGGGAGATATTAGGCAGCAAGTGAATATTTTGCCCTTGAAGTTGAGTTGTTGAAAGCAAAAAAAAAAAAAAAAACACGGGCAAGCATAAGGATTTGAGCAACAAAGGCCAAATTGTAATGTCTTGACAACTGGGTCAGAGGAACTCAAAACTGCAGCTCTTGTGAGACTTTCCTGGCCTGCAGTGGTCAGGATTGACCAAAAGAGGTCCAGAAGAGAAAACTGGTGAACCAAGGACAGGGTCATGGGTGGCCAAGGCTCACTGATGCACTTGGGGGAGTGAAGGCTGGCCCGTGCAGTCCGATCCAATAGCAGAGGTAGGGTAGCACAAATTGAAGAAAAAACATAATGCGGGTTCCGACAGAAAGGTGTCCGAACACATAGTGCATCGCAGTTTGTTGTGTTCTGGGCTGTGTAGCTGCATACTGGTCAGGTCGCACATACTGACCCGTATCCACATCCAAAAGTGCCTACAATGGGCATTTGAGCATTAGAACTAGCCAATGGAGAAATGGAAAAAAGGTGTCTTCGAGGTGTTGAATTGGCCTTCAAAATCTCCAGATCTCAATCTAATCCAGCATTTGCAGTATGTGCTGGAAAAATAAATCCAATCCCTGGATGCTCCACCTCGCAACCCACAAGACTCAAGGCTTGGTTCACACTAATGAGGTTTTTTAGTGCTTTTTGCAGAAAACACACTACAGTCCATTTAACATGGTTTCCTATGGGACATGTTCACAGCTATGCTTTTTTTAACCCGCTGCACTTCTGGAAAGGGTCAGGGATTTTTTTTTTTTTTTAAACGCAAAATGTTTTTGGTTCAACAGACTTGAAAGGAGATGCTGCAGAGAACGCATTTTAAATGCAAAATGCTGCGTTTTTGGTTCAACAGACTTGAAAGGAGATGCTTCAGAAAATGCATGTAGTGCGTTTTTGAGGTGTTTTGTGGTTTCAATCTGCCCAGCAACAAGTTGCGCCCCCCCCACCCCAAAAAAGTGAAACACATTAAAACGTATCAAAAACCTGCATGGAAAAACCCGCAAAATGCGCTGCAAAAATGCAAACTGCATTGGCGTGAACCAGGCCTCAGGGATCTGCAACTGATAGCTTGGTGCCAGATACCACAATATACCTTCAGAGGTCTACTGGAGTCCTTGCCTTCACAGGCAAGGGTTGTTTTGGTGGCAAAAGGGGGTCCTACTCATTAGGTGGGTGGTCATAATGTTATGACTGATCAGTGTATATGGCCAGAATGTAAAAATAAAAATATCCTAGGTGGCTATTATGTCCCCATTGCTAAAAGCTGATGCGGGTGACTGCAGATCTGAATACCCCAAAATAAATCATTGCATATCAAACACACAATATCTGCTTTATTTCCTCCCTGCCGAAAACAAAGAAAAGCCTCATTGTGCAATCTGCCCCCATTATTTTTTATTTCTATATTCCGGCGTAAGACAACCCATTGAGAACACATATCATGAACGTGCGAAATCAAACAAACAAAGGGGATTTAGAAAGAAAGTAATTTAAAAAAAAAATGCATCTGGACACTTCAGTATCACACCACTGTAGAGCTCAATGGCAAATCTCAATTTCCAAATGGGACTCCTTCGATTCCAGGCCAATTCCTGAAACACAAACCAATCTGACACAAGCTTCTTTGTTAAACAAATAACTGAGGGCTGGCTTTTAAGGATTTCAAGGCATTCATGCAAGTGGGAAGCTTTTGAAGAGTTCTCATTTATGCCATTCAAAGAAGCCCAGCAAGAAAAGGAAAAAAAAAATCATATTGGAGATAAGAGGAACGGTCGATGTGAGGATGATTTGATGGCAATGACATTCCTGGGCGACATCCTCCGCCACATGCACTCCTTCTGTTGTGCTGTAGCCAGCTCATCACTGAACTCTCCCGGGAAAGCAGCTAATAAAAGACTTTACCCTACACCGACTCTCCAAACATATGTGGAGGATAGACCACTGCCAATCACATCTTCCCCCAATTACATTTTCATAGTCACACACAATTCCAGAGAAGCCACTTCAGAGCAAAGCTGATAAAAAACAGCAAGCTTTTCTCTAAACCCGTTGATCGCCGAGCAATATTCCAAGTCAACAGTCGTCCCTTCTTAAGCCAAAAATCCTCCTTTATATTGGTTTGAAGGATGCAATAAGGAGGAATAAATGAAAACACACTGAGGCACGTCACAGCAAAGACATCTTTAGCCTTTGTTAGATCAGAAAGAGGCTGTTCGTGGCCCTGTATTTGGCCAAGGAAATGGGAGGCAGAGAATTCTCTGATCGCTGAAGGCATGCCAAGGATCGCCCTCAAATTTATTTTCCCTCAATGATTAAAGAAAAATTTCCTGAAAGAGAAAAAAAAAAAATCTTAAGCAGGCAACATATACCACTTAAAGTGGAACTAAACTCCCTGCATCAACCTTTATTTTATCCCTCCATACATACTTCTTACACAAATTACGAAAAAAATTATCTTCATTTTTAATCCTCAGATGTTGTGTGTGGTACAAGGCAGAATTTTCCTGGTTCCCAGCCTAGGCCAAGTACTACTGCCTCCTGGGATTGATACATCAGCTATCTGGAGGAAGTATGTTATTACGCCGTGACTGTGCGTCACAGCTGCGCACAAGTGGTGGATTCCTGTGTGTGTCCACAAATGCTGGTGGGCAGTACAGTGGCAATCTGCCAGAAGCTGGCAGGGTTTGTGTGCATGCAAAGAAATCCGCCATGCCTGCGCAGATATAACGCCAATCTCAGCCAGGTTCTAGATACCTGGAAGACTCCAGTGGTGCATATGTGCCTGCATTGGAGTTTTCAAAATGGTGGAGCGGAGAGGGGCTGTGCCTGCATTTCACGCAGGAAAAAGGTACCTGCGTCTTTTTTATTTTTTTTTAAACACAGCTGGGGTTTTTTTTTCTTTTTTAAAGCACCAAGTGATTTCTTGTGACTGAAAATACTCTGCAGATTCAAATGTGTGGGGATGCCATTAAAAATGAAAGGCAGCCCCACGTTTCTGTAAAGGAACAGGTGCAATTTACCTGCTGTCCCGCACCTACAAACAACTGGACAAGTGTGAACCTAGCCTAACAAACGAATACTTGCCTTGCTAGATGCAAACTCAAAGTGAACAAGATTTAGTTCACTAAATTATATTAAATGACTGTATGTACCGCATTTATGCCTGCATGACAATGCTTCCGTTTCCCTGCAGCCACTTCAAATATACATCCATGCACTCCCCAATGGTTTCCAGAAATTTGTTGATGGTGACACTGGACCAAGTCTGCGTAATGTGGGTTGCAATAGCTGCTAGCACTCTCCAACAAAAGCCTTAGTAAACAGGGTGACAACACAGGAGCACAACTGGGATAGGGACAGAGTGTTGCCACTAACACACAGTACCTGAACAAGGACCTTCATAGCAGATGAAAGCCATAGGTTTAAAAATATATGAAAAATAATGAATTTACATCAATATGTTTAGCACTCATATCAGAATTTAGTAATTAGGTTTACAATATACTTTAACCCTTTCATGACCAGAGCGATCTTAAAACTTTGTCAAGATCGAGTGATAGCGAGCAGGAAACTTTCAGTAAAGGTTTTCCTTTTGGACAACAGTGAAGTTCAGGGGCACGGGTTAGCAGTCTGTATATCTGACCATTGAGAGTAAAGCTGGCCATACACACAAATCTAACCGAGACCTCCATCCACACTACACAGTTCAGAAGGATGGACCTCCCGCTGCAGCTATTGAATTTTGAAAGCCAGCCCCACCAGCTGTTAAAATACCCAATCAGCGCCTGCATCTGATTCGATACAGGGGACATTTGGCTGACAATTTTCCATCCAGCTCCTTCAATTTTTCAGTTGAGGGATATCAGGTGGCTAACAGGGCCACCCACTGAGCAAATTTTAGAAACTGGAATTCACAGTGTATGGCCAGCTTTAGGAGCAGAGGGAGACCAATAACAAGGACAAAGCAACATCATTGTCAGGTGCTCACTCTCAAATGGCAATGATTACCAGATGAGTCCGTGTCTTCCCCCCAATAAACTTTGTGACATGGACACAGCAAGCATCCAATGTTAAAGGATGAGAAGAAGCGCACATTTGCACCATACTAAATATGACGTTGTACCTACTCACCAGTGACATCCAGAATATACATCACTGGCACTTCACAATTTTTCTTGCACCACTGGCATACACAAGACCATCAGAATTGGCAAGCAACAAGTTCTCAGGAAATGGGGTAGCATCCATGCATAAAAGTGAAAGTTTTGCTAATCCTCCTTTCCATACCCCAGCCCATTACTGGAACATTTTTTTCTTCCTGGAAGCTGAATTTTTCTGACAGGTAACCACACCCACTTCTGCTTTTCTGGCTAAAACAATAGCGGCCGCTCAGCCTTCACTCACCTGCAACCTCCTGGGGAACGTCACATGACCCAGGAGGCTGCAGGACCAGGTTGGATGAGCAGCATGCGGGGAGCCGGCTGTTAAACAGCAAGAAGTCACAGCGGGCTTCCTACAGTCAAATTGGCAGTGCTGGGGACCCGAAGACTGGTGAAGAACCAGTCCAGATGGAGACACTGCTGAATTGAATCCCTGGGCTGGTATCTGTTTACTATCTATACGGTATTTTTTTCACAATGACCATAGTTCCTCTTTAAATTACCTGCAGTTAACTGACGTGACACAGATTTTATATATATATACACATATATATACATATATACACACACACACACATATGCATATACATACACACATACCGGTATACATATACATAAATACACACACACACATACATACATACATACATACATACACACACCTTCCCCCTCCACCTTTTATCATAAACTGCCTGACACTTGTGTTAAGCTAGCCATACACTAGTAGATTTTTGAACAAAATTCATACAGAAATTCCCAGTATGTTTGAAGAATTGGTAAATATTGTTTGAAAAGTACTTGAAAATTTACTTTGCTTTTAACATTCAATTTCGGAATTAAAAGCCTTTCCTGTAGGAAATATATAGAAACCCCACAACAATTGCCATGTCCTGGAATGGTGTACCTACCAGTACCTAACCCTGTGTAAGGGAGATGCATCCAAGAGCCATTTGCAAACAAACACCAAAAGGATATTGCACATCTTAGGCTAACAGCAGTATTTATTCTGGACGTAAAATATGTACCACAAATATCAATGCATGTCCCCAAACCCCGTCCACCCCTCCACCCCCAACCAATCTCCCCCCCTCACCCCCCCCCCCAAAGCCTACCAACCCCTGGAAGGACTCCCACCCCATTCTATGGCACCCGGGGCCACAACCACCCACTCCTCCCCATGTTCCTCTGGTTCCCCTATCCTGAGATAGCTGGACAATTTCCCCCAAAAGTTCCTTCTGGAGCAGTGTCGACTCCAACACTCCAAAGACTAGTTAATGCTGGTAAAAGTCTTGAAATGATATTAGCACCCAGCAGTAAAACATAGGTATGGAAGATGCAATTAATTGATCCGGCGCTAAAATCTACCAAATATCATCCCACCTGGGGGAGAGAGAAGCGGGGGGGCAGGGTCAGCAGCAAGAACCCCACTTAGAATTTGATTGTATCCTGGTTGTAGGGACATGTACCCAGCCACTCCGATCTTGTCGTCATATACAGCTGCTCTCTCTGGACAACAGTGGAAGACTCAAAGTCCATCCAAGCCAACCACCTTACAGACGCCGAGTCCAGCCTACCAAATGTATGCTGTGTGAAGGGTGGCTGATTGACCCATTCAGTATGGTTGAAATTAATGTCAATTTGACCCCACTAAACAAATGTTCTTAAAACAAATAATTTTGAAATAAATTCTCCAAGTGTGTGGCCAGAATTGTTGCAGATGAAAAGCACTGGAAAAAAAATTAAAAATAAATAAAACTTAAAGCTAAAAAGGTAAAGCTTGTCTGGCAGCACATACGCCTGCATTGCAGCCCTGCATCTTTAAGAAATTACTGCAACCTCGCAGGAAAAAAAAAAAATGCCGGTATGCCCAAGGAAAGATCTTCACACATATTACCATGTATAATTTGTATGTGGGCTCGTTACCTTGTACGGGGAAAAATGCTTACAAATACATTTCATAAGCAACAGGAAAGAGATGAACTGGAAGTTTCAAATCACATGCACATTTAAATATTTATTAAAGGATGTAAGCAGTAACCAAACCCATCCAGAGGGACTGGGTTAATGGTTTTGTGCAATCGAGAGGGGGGTGGGGGGGGGAAGCTTGTAGGCATTAAACTCTACAGCCTGGATAAATCAGTAAGGTGCTCTTTTGACCTATTCTGTGCTAAAGGTTTGTGGAAACCCATCAAACAAAATGGATTCTGCATGAGGATCAAGAGTGATTACAATTCTGTATAACGTGGAGCACAGTCAGCGCCATCTCCAGTCATCTGTAACCTTTGTGTAAGTGGAAACATGACCACCACAGACCCAGCCATCCAAATATATTCCAGCAGCCAGGTCGAGTGTATCGCAGCAGCATTCAGATGATCGGGAAATAATGAAAATTAATCTGACACAGAAGCACATCCCATTTTGGGCAACGCCGGGCTTTTCTTTGTCTGGATGCTGGTTCTAGTCCATCCACTGTGCAATTGTTTTCAAGCATAGAGGCCTGTGAATGAAGGCCGCGGAAAAAAAAAAAAAAAAACAGTTCTAGGGCAGTGTTTCTAGGAAGAACAGAATGTTTCATTTTGCTCTAATTCATTCTATTACAGAATTAAACTTTGATGTATTGGTCTTGACAAGTGCTTCATGCTGATTGTATTGTGCATGATAGTATAATCACTCCCCATGCATTGCGTGCTGGCTGGCTGATTAATGCAATGGATTTTTGATGGTGAGGGGGAATTCATGCAATCCAGAAGACTGCATTCTATTTGTGGGTGGGGGCTGGGAACGCCGAAAACAGGAGCGCAGCGTCTGACCGACTATTGTTTTGTTGTGTAGGTGCATTTCTGGCCTGCACTAAAGACTATCTGCACTGTGCAATCATCTGCATTAAATCAGTATGAAACCCAAAAACATACAGCAGCTTAGCAATCCCTTAGACGTGGGGCTGCCTTATTTTTTTAGGCTCCCCCCCCCCCCCCATTTATTTCATCTGGGAATCCTGCCAGTAACATGCTTCCTGTCTTCATGTGTTTGCACTCTGGATGAAGTAGTCAAGCAGATGCCTTTGGACAGCAGCATTGTCAGTCTGTGGGGTGGTTGTGTTAAGGTGCCCATACACTAGATGAAAAATTGTTAGAAAAGCTGTAATTTGGATAGTTCATTTGTTTTTCGTCCAGGCAATGGGCACAGCATCAGCATGACAGCATGTAAAAGAGGCCAGAAATAGCAGCCAACAGATTTTTCTCATGACAAAGTAAATTTAAAAGCCAACTCCACCTTTTTATGTTACACCCATATTTAGGCTGTAACATGAAAGATAGTGTTGACAGCCCCCCCCCCCCCCCCCCCACTTACAGAATCCAGTGATGTCACTGCACTTATTTATTTCAGGTACTTCTATAGCACCGTCATTTACGCAGCGCTTTACATATATATTGTACATTCACATCAGTCCCTAACCCTCAAGGGGTGTACAATCTAAGGTCCCCAACTCACATTCATACATACATATATTAGGGCCAATTTAGACCTACCAGCATGTCTTTGGAGTGTGGGAGGAAACCGGAGAACCCACACACTTGTAGTGCATTGGCAGATACTTCCTCCAGCTCCACAGCTAAATAAAGGTCTGTGCTTCAGTACAGACCTGAACAGGACCAGGGGTCTGCAGGAGCCAGAGCATTGCATCCACAATCCACTGATCTCGGCTGCAATGCTTTGCAGGTTCCAATGCAAAATAATAAATGAACACATGCTTTTTGGAAAATGGCAGCATTTATTTTTTTCTAAAGGTGGAATTCTCCTTTAGGTTGGCCAAGAAGAAAATATCTGAACATGCAGGTGCTATGGGTCCCAGTTCAGCTTCATAGCAGTCCGCTTGTTGGGCTTTCACATTCATGCTTTGGGGAGGGAACACAGGATCCAGCACACCAGAAATGTCTGATAGCAGGATAATGTACTGTCCACCATAAAAGAAAGTATGAAGCCATTCCTTTTACAGGGTGCACCCAAGTTTTTCTCTTTTTCCCCTCTATACTGACAAGGTTGCTTTAAGATATCAGCAAGTGTACCATTTTGAAGAAGTCAGGTGACTAAGCTGTAAGTCACACGTGTGATCATGGAGCTTACAAGAGCTCATCAGCTGCAAGATTGCTGAGGAAGACACAGCAGGTTGCTGAAACACTCGCCTGCTTTCATGTGTCACTCCCTTGCTGGCTGGATGACCTATATGTCTCTCTCTCAACAGCGACATTCTGCAGCGTTTTCGGCAGTAACCCCTTGCTAACAAAGCTGGCAAGGCAGCGATGTATACAAAACAGGAAAGTGTCATCCCTGCATTTTCTAGCAATCCTGTCACTAGCAAGTTTCTAGCCAGCAGCAGATCACAGATGTGACATCGGCCTAACAATGGAAAAAAACAAAGTGTCTGTGCATGTAAGTCTCAAATACAGCCCCCATATATACTGCCCCCCGAGGGGCTATCGGTGTTGTGAGAGTTCAAAGCATTGGCTGCTACTGGAGAAGGCTGGGACACTCACCTGGTCTCTTCTGCTCTCTCCATCATTCACAGAAATCGTATTACATTCCCATAATGTACTGTGAATGGAGCAGGAGTTGATGAATGACAGGATCTCCACCGCCCATTTCCGGGAGAGGGGAATGGGGATAGTAATAGGTGTTCTGTAAATGGCGAACAAGGCAGAAGGGGACAGGAGAGTGGGGCAACTTTTCTCAGTAGCAGAGGCTGTCAACTCAACGCTGGAAGACAGCCAAACAGGGAAATATTCTGTGGCTGTGAAGGACACAGGACTTTTTTTTTTTACCAGAAGTAGCTGCCTGAAGGTAATGGGATACCAACCATTACACATACCTAATGCATTTGGTGCTGTATCCACAACTTCCACTCCCCCCCTCAAAAAAAGCTTCCTCTTTAAGCCTAGGTTCACACAATTAAATCACACAAGATGGTGCACCGCATTCCTGTGCAATTCACAGCAGTGCGATTTGAGCCCATTCACACCACATTGCACCACAATAGTGCATGCACTACTTTTGGAAATGCCCTTCAAAAGGATCGCATGGTAGTTTTGTATCATGCAATCCAGTGCAGGCAAACGCATTGTGCTCATGACTTGTGTTTGAGGCATCATTAACATTGCACTGACACCCGCTGCAGATTGCAAGGGCAGTGTGTTTTGAACATAGTGTGGGACACATGCACGAACCAGGGCTAAAGTGGAAGTTCAGTCAAACACTAACTATACTTACATTTACTCCCACCCCCATTTAAAATCTATTATACCTATCCTGTTAAGGAAAGATCTGTATACATGCCTAATCTGAGGGTGCTTTGGTCAGCTCACCTGATCAGCTGTCAGCGGCGGCTTCAGTGTCGAAGATGGACCGCCGACAATGGATGCTCCATGGTAAGGCTATGGGTGACGTCACTGATCTCTCCTTTTCCATAGTAAGCCAATGGTCCAACGATGGTGTCACCCACAGGCTATGTGGCATCCGTTGTTAGCTGTCCCTTCTCTACACTGAAGCTGGTGCAGGGACCTGATCATGTGACCGGACCGGAGTAGCCTCAGAATAGGCCACTACAAATATCTTTCCTTTCACAGGGTAGACAAAATAGGCTTAGAATGGGGGTGGGAGTAGATTTAAGTGTAGTTAGTGTTTAAAGTATATCTTGAAATGCAAGTTCAAAGTGCAAAAAAACATTGATAACCCATATTTCGATGGCCAGATATTAGTTTATTCATTTGCATGAATACAGCTGCTCAGATTCTGAATGGTCACTACATTATTGCTTTGCAGCACTTTATTCAACATCAATGCCGTACAGATCATCAGTCGGGGTATATTCAGCCAAATGTGTGCTAACAAGCACCTGGAATTGTCACTTCCTCTGGTCTGCAATCCTGGCCTCAGAATGATGCTACCTGACTTCCTATCAAATTAAACTTCTGGGATTCATTGGAACAATCCCAGCTTTGTTAAACTGTCAAATGAATAGCCCCGCTTTTGAGAACACTAGCTGCACCAATTAAAGTTGACAATTATAATGATGCAGCTCTGGTATGTGAAAAAGGAATTGCAAGCTCCTTTGAAATACATGATTAAAAAAAAAAACAAGCAGGTCCTTTTTGTTTAATGTCATTTATAGTTTGCAAAGAGGACATTTAAATGCTACAAAAGGGCATTGGATTATTTAAATTTATATTTAATACCCCATATTTAAATGATGGGTAATGGGCCAGTGTGTGAGCGAGAATGCCATTGTTTCGCAGTGAGCCCTACTGGTGCCATTTGTATTCAGGTCCTATGTTCTCCATGTGGCTAAAGGGCTTCCAATTTCATTTCACAGCCAGGAGCTAGCAGAAAACACCAATTAACTTGCAGATCCCATTTGCTGACAAAAGTCAGCCCCCTTCTCAACGTCTAGCATCTGGCAGGGCTCAGATCGGAGCATGAAGTCTCGCAAGGGTACCAGTCAGTTTTATCAACCGAGAATAGAGAGGAAAACAAAAAGCAAACAGATCTAACCGGGCCTCTGCTTCTGAAACAGATAGCCAACATCATCACATTGTATGCTGTATTACCAACACGTTTCAGCAAGTACACATAAGAACCCATAGGCTCTGTACACATTCATACTAAAATAAGGCCCTATGAGCACATCCCCGATGACTGGGCAAGAAATGATATTGAGTAAGATTGCTTAACCTCCCTGGCGGTATGATTATTTCAGATTTTTGGTGCTGAAAGCGGTACCATTATTTTTCATGGAAATATGTAGTTTTTTTATCGTAGGCTGTAATTTTTAGGAATAACTCACTGAAATCTGTCCAAACAAGAGTCTATTAAACATCCCGGGCATGATAAAATTTGAAACACGAAATCATAAACTATAATTTAATAAATAATCATAAAAAATAATAATATATTAATAATAAATGTAATTCAATAATATAATCAAACCAAAAACACTGAAATTTGAAATAGAGCGCCAAGTTCGCACATCACTGAGCAAAGTCGCAAAATCGTTTTCAGTGTCTGATGACGAATTTCCCCACGAATCATTATCACTCAATTCTGCAAGTGGTTCTAATTTACTATCGCTGTTCTCTAGCTGATCTAAATCCGCTTTTGACCTAAAGGGACACTTTTTGGACGCCATGGACTTCTCTCAGTTTCCAGGCAGAAAGAACAGACAAAATGCAGGCAGGGCACAGGACAAAGCACTAGGGACAAAATGTATGTGAAATGGGTTGAAACAGCAATGTTTTACTATGTAAAATTTGTTTGGAAAAAAATGAAATTTTTTAAAATTTTCAAATTTCCCGCCGCCCGTACGTCCCGACGACACAGGGATCGGAACACAGAAGCTGGATGCCAGCATCGGCCGGAGGAGATGGCTGGGGACGCTCCAGGGGACACATCGCGGGAGCACAGGACAAGGTAAGCTCTGCAGGGACTCCCTATGCAGCGCCGCATGGTAAGCCCGAGTGTAGCTCGGGGTTACCACTTGTGGTACTGAAACTTTACCCCGAGCTACACTCGGGAATACCGCCAGGGAGGTTAATGTACATGAGTGCAGCTGGCTTTAATCTAAAAGCGTACGTATATCTAAATTTTCTTTTATAGCGCATGGAAAAAGTTAAATCCCCTGCTGTTTTTTTTTTGTTTGTTTTTTTTATTGCGCAGTACCATTGGGGAAATTTCCCTTCACTTCCTGTCCCAGACATACATCAAGAAAGAAAATATCCCAAGTGAGTCCTGACGAAAAAGGTTTCCTCACTGGACACAAGATTTACCTTTACCTCTTTTTCAGCAGAACATCAAATTTGTCTCCCCTGTAGTCCACATTGCTCCCATGTCACAATTGTAAAGTAAATATAACTTCCACCTTGTGCTTAAAGTGGCTCTAAAAGCTGAAGGATTTTTACCTTCATACATGCTATGCATGATGGTAAAAAACTTTCAGTGTGTAGCTCCCCACTCAGCCCCCCTACTGCTTACCGGAGCCCAAAAACAATCCAGCAATGTGCACAAGATCAGCAGCGCTTCCAGATCGCTCCCTCCTCATTGGCTCCCACTGCTGTCAATAACAGCAAAAGAAAAGAGAGCAGGGGCAGGGCCAAGCTCTTTATGTCTTAGACAGAGGCGGCTCGGGAATGGGCACGTACGTGTACCCCCAGATCAAGCAGCTTGCTCTGGGGGCATTGGCTCAGCGGGACAGGGGGGCAGGGAGAAGCCAGAATGCTGACGAGGTACCCAAGAAGAGGAGGATCGTGGGTGCTCTGTGCAAAACCACTACACAGAGCAGGCAAGTATAACATGTTATTTTTAAAACAAAAATCTGAACATTTAGTATCACTTTAATGACCTATTCCCAGGTATGTGACAGTAAGTACCGCTCAGCCACTTCCTGTCTGGACTTTACTACCCTCTGTAGATCTACAAAGGTGATGTCAGCACATTACTGATACAATTACCATACAATTTTCCCCAGACAACTACATAGCCTTACCTGTAAAAAAAAAAAATAATATATATATATATATATATATATATATATATATATATGTATTTCTTTGTTAATTGAATTATTTATTTTTTTGCAAAATAGACCAAAGTAATTTAATAATAATAATATTACGATTGCTATGTAGATTTCCTAAATTTGTCTATAGTAGCAGTGATCTATTGCCGTTATATTGTATTGGACAATGTTAGGCAGCTTTGGGGTGTAAAGAGAACTCGTTACTCACTTTGCACTGCCTACAGTAACACCCAAGACCACTCTAAAACTACACATACCCTAATGAATCATGGGACATGCAGTTTTAGGAAATTTCAGGGAAGCAAAAAGGAATTTTCTCCAAGCGCCGTGCATGGATTTGCAGACAGTGCTGGAAGGAAGCCATAACATTACAGGTACTTTTAATTGCTGTATACTTTAACAGGGTGGGTGTGTTGGCATGTCAGAGAAGCGTATCTTGTGGTGGGGGGATAATCCTGCAGTTGGGCTTTAAGTCGAGTTAAAAATGAAAACCCATGAATTCAGAGTGCAGGTTGCATTTAGCGATGGTAGAGGTTTTTGAGACCTTTTCTTAAAAGCCACCTGGAGGCTGACATTGTTCATTCTCATTTTGCATGCACTAGTTTCTGGGCAATCATGTTTATTTTCTTACACCAACTCATTGCCTCCCTTACCTGGAACACATATGCACCAGGACATTGCCTCCCTTACCTGGAACACATATGCACCAAGACATTGCCTCCCTTACCTGGAACACATATGCACCAAGACATTGCCTCCCTGACCGAGAACACATATGCACCAGGACATTGCCTCCCTTACCGGGAGCACATATGCACCAAGACATTGCCTCCCTTACCTGGAACACATATGCACCAGGACATTGCCTCCCTTACCGGGAACACATATGCACCAAGACATTGCCTCCCTTACCGGGAACACATATGCACCAAGACATTGCCTCCCTTACCGGGAACACATATGCACCAAGACATTGCCTCCCTTACCTGGAACACATATGCACCAGGACATTGCCTCCCTGACCGAGAACACATATGCACCAGGACATTGCCTCCCTTACCGGGAACACATATGCACCAAGACATTGCCTCCCTTACCGGGAACACATATGCACCAAGACATTGCCTCCCTTACCGGGAACACATATGCACCAAGACATTGCCTCCCTTACCGGGAACACATATGCACCAGGACATTGCCTCCCTTACCGGGAACACATATGCACCAAGACATTGCCTCCCTTACCGGGAACACATATGCACCAAGACATTGCCTCCCTTACCTGGAACACATATGCACCAGGACATTGCCTCCCTGACCGAGAACACATATGCACCAGGACATTGCCTCCCTTACCGGGAACACATATGCACCAAGACATTGCCTCCCTTACCGGGAACACATATGCACCAAGACATTGCCTCCCTTACCGGGAACACATATGCACCAAGACATTGCCTCCCTTACCGGGAACACATATGCACCAGGACATTGCCTCCCTTACCGGGAACACATATGCACCAAGACATTGCCTCCCTTACCGGGAACACATATGCACCAAGACATTGCCTCCCTTACCTGGAACACATATGCACCAGGACATTGCCTCCCTTACCGGGAACACATATGCACCAAGACATTGCCTCCCTTACCGGGAACACATATGCACCAGGACATTGCCTCCCTGACCGAGAACACATATGCACCAAGACATTGCCTCCCTTACCGGGAACACATATGCACCAAGACATTGCCTCCCTTACCGGGAACACATATGCACCAAGACATTGCCTCCCTTACCGGGAACACATATGCACCAGGACATTGCCTCCCTGACCGAGAACACATATGCACCAAGACATTGCCTCCCTTACCGGGAACACATATGCACCAGGACATTGCCTCCCTTACCGGGAACACATATGCACCAAGACATTGCCTCCCTTACCGGGAACACATATGCACCAAGACATTGCCTCCCTTCCCGGGAACACATATGCACCAGGACATTGCCTCCCTTACCGGGAACACATATGCACCAAGACATTGCCTCCCTTACCGGGAACACATATGCACCAAGACATTGCCTCCCTTACCGGGAACACATATGCACCAGGACATTGCCTCCCTTACCGGGAACACATATGCACCAAGACATTGCCTCCCTTACCGGGAACACATATGCACCAAGACATTGCCTCCCTTACCGGGAACACATATGCACCAGGACATTGCCTCCCTTACCGGGAACACATATGCACCAGGACATTGCCTCCCTTACTGGGAACACATATGCACCAGGACATTGCCTCCCTTACCGGGAACACATATGCACCAGGACATTGCCTCCCTTACCGGGAACACATATGCACCAAGACATTGCCTCCCTTACCGGGAACACATATGCACCAGGACATTGCCTCCCTTACCGGGAACACATATGCACCAAGACATTGCCTCCCTTACTAGGAACACATATGCACCAGGACATTGCCTCCCTTACCGGGAACACATATGCACCAAGACATTGCCTCCCTTACCGGGAACACATATGCACCAAGACATTGCCTCCCTTACCGGGAACACATATGCACCAAGACATTGCCTCCCTTACTGGGAACACATATGCAAAGGACAGCTGACCTCAGATATATGCTTACTTGCTATAGCTCAGCAACTCAAACCTTACTAAATACAATGAATCCATGGACCAGTTAGTATCTTCATAAGGGGATTGGAAAGGCAGCCTACATATGTCTCCAATGAAAGTTCTAATGTATGAAAGCCAAAACACATACGCTGGAACAGCCCTGTTTTTTTTCTCACCTGTTTAACTCTGTTCCTTGTGGTCTAAAAGCCATTTGAAATCTGGTCCATGACTGTTACCGATTGGCTGCCTGCATAGGGCATGCTTAGTTTGACTACACAACTAATACTGGGGTGGTTTCAAGCTCTGGGTATTTTGTCTGTCTGACAATTGTTGACAGCTGCACCCAATTCTGCCTACAACAGAAAAACCATAGATGGCAAATGACTAGAAGCGACAGTGACACCAAAACGGTAGCTATTAGCCTTCTTGCAATAAATGCCTGCAGATTTTTTGAATTTTGGACCTGCATTAACCAAGCCTAGGATTTCATTAAAACCCTGAACTACATTAATGATTTCTATTTTTTTTTTATTATTATTACTACTTTGATACCAATAAGCTGAGGAAGCCGAGAGTGCAGCTTTAACAGGCGATGACAGCTGTAGCATTCATTCTCCTGAGCGCCCCATATAATTTGAGTTCTGCAAGCATACATGTGTAAATCTCTCTTGATAAGTTGTATGGGTTCTTTAAAAAAAAAAAAAAAAAAAAAAAAGTACATCTTTACCATCTTCATTCTGTAAAAAAAAAATCCACAATAAAGCCAGAAAAAGAAAACGCTCCATCCAAGTAGCTCTCTCTCTCCAGGATGAAATGGCTTTTTTTCTGGTAAATATGTGAGGACAATGCAGATTGTTCTTCCTCTCTGCAGTTTGACAGAAGGCCGCGCAGAGCTAGAGAAGACAAATATCCTCTGTGCTGCAGTTTCCTGTCACAAATGTGCTGGAATACCTCCACAGGCCTGTCTGATTCTGGACTTCTCTGCCACAAGCTGCTGACTCTGTAGCCGTATAGCACAGCTCTGACATTCTGTGCTACTGGCACCTCCGGCCTCATTTCCAAACAGGGAACGAGCTGAACCGCAACTTTCCAGCCAATCTGTACAGCCTACCATAACGATCTTTTATTGTGGGTAGGAAAACTGGATACAATCACTGCAGGGAGGGGGTAGGGAGGGATACACTGAAACACAATTACTAAACCCATCACATATATAATGTGAAATGACATTTTAAAAGGAAATTCTAAAAAGAGGTGTAAGACTACCCAAACCACATCTATTTCAGTGGCATGTGACTGCTGTGTATGTATGTGGTCAGTATCACAGTTTTCCAAAAATAGTTTAAGTTGTATCTATGGTGCGGTCTGCGCTTCTAAATGCATCAGTGCATACCGAACATGCAGTTCTCTTCATAAATTAGATGTAGCTATGAAATGAACTGACGCAATTACAATGCGGTTACTGCATGGTGAATGTCAGGCAGTGATGACAAGTGCACACTGAAGAATGGAAGGATTGGATTTCAGTTTCATAGACATGGATTTCCTGGTCTAATTATCTTGATCAGAAGTTGGACTAACCCCAGAATCCTGCACACCCAAGAGCTTATAGTTCTATAATGCTGATGTAAACAAAAAGTCTTCCTATTATTTTGCTGCAGTGCTTGGTAGACGTTTCTGTACTTTTTTTTTCTATTATTATTATGTCTCTGTATTTAAAGTGGTTCCAGAGATAAAGGGTTTTTTTTACCATAATGCTTCTATGCATTAAAGTAATAAGCTTTCCAATAGCTGCTCTTGCCCCCCCCCCTAACATCTGCCTGAGTCCTGTATTGATCCAGCACTGTGCCCAGCTTCAGTTCTTCTTTCTGCTCCTTCTACCGAACACTTTTTGTAAAGCGCTGCACAAACTGTTGGCGCTATATAAATCCTGTATTATAATAATAATAACACAGGCTGCAAGGATAGCAGCGGGAGCCATTGTCTGGCTCAAGAGCATGCCTGCCTGTGTGTCCCCATAGCGCACAACTTGCTAAAGGGTCACACAGAAGAGGAACAACAAACAGTGCCAGGGGGAGACCCCAGAAGAGGATGTAAGGGGCTGCTCTGTGCAATACCACTGCACAGAGCAGTTGAGTATAAACCTTTATTTTAATTCATAATTTTACAACCGCTAAGTGGTCCTAGCGTAGGGTATATTCCTTTGTGTTGAGTGCATTCATAACAACATGCAACTCTGACAGGCATTTATTAACTCTAACGGACTCCCCCTGACTTTTTTTTCCTCACCAGAAGGAAGGCACCATCTTTGTTCAGACATTATCTAGGGTCAGCATCTACTTCCTACTGCAGCCTCTCACTTGATGACCTCCTACAAAAGTACAGTATCTGTTCAGTGGGGGAATGGAGACTGAGGAAATGCTTCCTCCTGCCTGCAACACACTGATAATCTCAAACTTGGCAGAGTTACTTGCCTGGAAAGCAACGTTTTAAAGTTTAAGGTGATTTTTTTTTTTTTCAAATCAAAACGTTAAGCTGAAAATTATAGTATCTTCTAAACAAAGTTCAAAATATGTGCTGATCTTTGCTGCATTCACTGGAAGCCCTGCACTGAAAGCTATGGTATAATAGGCTGAGCGACCATTAACTGCTCTTAATTCTTCAGTATTTCTACATGTATGCAACTGTAAGAGGCATGAAAAGCTAGAACACTTTTTTGTTCCCCAAAGTTACATTAGGTTAGGCAATGCTATCAGCTAAACAGTGCTTGGTGCAATTCCTTTTTCATATGCACTTGCTGCTGATGTAATGGATGGACACATTAAAGTATGTCTTACAGAAGAACTAAAAGACCAAAGTAGTGGTCTTATGATAGGAAATTCTGAATTCTGAGTTGTTTCTTGATCTGAACACACGTACAAGCACAAACTCACAGCGGGCATGCTTGGTCTGTCCATATGTCCAATCTGCTCCGTTCTAAATAGTATTACTAATATTATTATACAGGATTTATATAACACCAACAGTTTGTGCAGTGCTTTACAATATAAAGGGGGACAGTACAATTACAATACAGAAGGAATAGGAGGGCCCTGCTGATGAGCTTACAATTTTAGGAAGGAGGAGGTGGTACAACGGTGATAGCTGCAGGGGATGATCTGATGGAGGTGATTCAAGTACAGTTCTTAGGTAGAGGTGGGGTAGGCTTCCCGGAGAGAGTTTTCAAAGATCGCCTAAAAGTGGACAAGGTGGGGACTGACTGGACATACTGGGGTAGGGAGTTCCAGAGGATGGGGAGAGGTTCTGAATACCATATCCAGATGATAGACAAGAAATGCCACCAATAACTTGTATAAAAGCCGTGGTCCTCTAGAAATGGCCCTGAAGCTGCACACAAATCTCTTCTACTTTTGCTGCTGCTCTCAGCAGCACCCCAGCATGTGCTGACTATCCTAGTATACGCCAAGAAACAATTCACTAACGGAGTAATTTTCATCCTAGCCTCAATCTCATTTAGGTTCATAAGAATTCAAAGTATAGCTCCAGCCAAAAGGGGAAAGTTCCGCTTCAAGTACTCGTTCCCCGTTAAGGATTGGCACCTTTGGGGAGTGGGTACCAAATTTTGACAGGTACCTGCTCCCACTGCCTAGGCAACTGGAACTGGAAGTTCTCCTCCCTCCCCTACCCGCAGTCTTCTGGGATATGTGACAGGTCCCAGAAGACTGTGACTGTGGGAACATTCACAATGGACAGCACTGCTCATGCATGCGCAGTGGGCACTACAGTTGCCACCTCATCCCTTTAAAACTGAACACATTAAACAGGTTCTCTGGCTGAATAAGGTGGTAAATAAACTCACTTAGCGCCTTATCTGCATTAAATTAGTCTCAGAACCTGTGTAATAATTATGTGATCAGGTTTAAAGAGATGAGGTGGCAACCCTAGTGGGCATCCGGTTAAGCCGCAAGCTGTCACAGCCAGGGTGCCCACAGTTAAGATGCTGGCGCTGGGGACAGAGGATGGTGGGTGAACCTGGTTGCAGAGAGCACATTGCTGGATCGAGGGACAGGTAAGTGGCTGTTTTTCAAAAGTCAGCAGCTACAGTTTTTGTAGCTTCTGACTTACTTTTTTCACAGGAGACTGGAGCTCTTCTTTAAAACAGAAGTTGCCCGAGGAACCTGGAAGGATTTCTTCAGTGAACATAGCCTAGAGTGAGAACAAGTTTTAGAAAATCAGCCCCTCGGATTTTTGTTTAGTCCTTTGCTTATTCAGTCTAATTCATGGACCATTTCACTAATAGAGACAGGGTCAGATTATGAAAACCCTTCATTTTTGGATTTGTGGTGAAAAGGATGACAAATGCCTTCTGCTTCCAGAATTCTGTACTAAACTGCAGATTTCATTTTTTTTTCCAATGGATCCTGTTAAAGTATGCGTTATTGTGAGCATGGCAGGATGAAGGACAACGGTGACCAAACAATCGATTTCACTGCTGTCATATCAAAAGAAGATGAATTCTGGTTGGTTATTGTAACACAAACCTCATCTTATAGCAAAAAAAAAAAAAAAGTATCCTACGTATGTAATGTCTGCCACTGAAATCAAGACAGAAGAAATAAAAAACAGACTCAGGTTTCATTTTTAAATGATTACCTAAGGGAACCATTTAGGGCTCATGTACACTGCAGCTGATAAACTCACATTCAGGAGCTTTTCTGTGTTTTTTTTTTTTTTTTTTTTAGCAGCCCTTGAACTCTCCCTAATGTTTTCCTATGTGTCCATGTACACATCGTCATTTACAGTTGTTTACAGGCAGATGAGTTTACAGTTGTTTTTTTGAATGTACCAAATTTGCATTCTGGAGTAGATTTTATCAGCGTTTCAAACGCCAAACGCTTGTAAACGCGTGTAAACATGGCTAACCACGTTTATAAGTGTTTGCGTTTAGAAGTGTTTTTTAACTGTTCCATATCCAGATGCTGTCCAGAACCTTTTTTCATCATCAGAAACGCATGCAAAGTGTTTTCCATGTATTCAAATGGACCCGGTACATCAGCACAGTCAGTTCCAGGTTTTTGCGCGAAGGAAAAAAATAGTAGAACATGCCGCATTATGCTCATGATGGGATCCATAGTGAATACAACCAGAAAAGACAGGTAATCTCAACACATACTGCTCTCTCTGCTTCTGCTCTCTCTCTATCTCAAAATGTCTGAAATAGTTAATTTTTTACTGTTTTTCAGTGCATTCTGGGCATTTGGGAGGGTCTCCTGAGGTTATCTTTAAAAAACGCTTCTAAAACGCAAACACGCATAAACGCAGTATGCAAAACGCGGCTAAACAGACTTTTTTAACCTAAGTTTTCCAGCAGTCAGTTTCTATCATTCAGAAGTGTTTTCTAAACGTCCCGTGTACATGAGCGCTAAAAGTTTTATTTTACAAAATAAGTTTAAAATCCAGTCCTGAAATTTACATACACTTGCCAGGCTGGCCAACTGACCTTCCTCTGCTGCAGTAAAGGAACATATCTAAATCACACCACAGCCTCCGCTCCCCCCCAACTCTCTCCATCCACAGCCCCGCCATCCCACCGTTGACTGGACAGGAAAGAAGCAGCAACAGAATGAGGAGATCCTCTCTGCTTTCTCCTTCTCTCAGCTTTTTCCTTTAGGTACATGAGAATGCATCATACCTACTTGGCCCAAAGTTGTGTAATTTCTTTCCCAGTTTTGCTGTAGAGAGGATTACCTGCCAGGTTTTACTGTTCTGTGCCCCTGCTGGACAGAACCTCCCCATCTATCCTGCTGATCATTTGTCCCAGGAACTGAAAAGTAATGGGGAATTCAAAAAGTTAGAACATCACTGGGATAGCAAGTGAAGGAAAATCTGTCCTGTAGGATGGGAAAAAATAAGGACAGGAGTTTTAACCCTTCCTCAACATCTATTTTAGGTGTGCACAAACACAACCTGATTCATCCTATTTTGCAGTCACTGAAGGTAAAACAAAAAAACAAAAAAAAAAGAAGGGGCAAAAAATCTGCCAGGTCAAATGTTAAAGGCATACTATGAATAAAGCTTTTAACTAAAGCTACCTTATTTTAAACAGTATGTATTCTGAGAATCTGACAAAATTTAACTGCAAAATATTAACTTTTTTTTTTTACAAAAGCAAGATTAGGGGCCATTGTATCAAAGTTATTTTTTAAAGAGAGAAAGCCATACTCCGGCATAATATATCAGCTGTCACAAATCTACAACTATTGTTCGGAGGCAATCTCTGGTGCAATAGGCCCCATTGCCCTCTATAGGTAACAGAGAACTTTCATAATTGGCAAGTTCTGCCCATGGGTCCTGAGTAGAGGAGGTCTCCTTGGGAGGTACAGGGGCATTGAGGAATTACAGCTGCAGTGGTCTCAGATGTTCCTCTACAAACTCCCCTATTTTGCAGTCATCTTAGCTGTGTTATTATGTCTACAAGAGGTATCCCCCACAGGATGCCAGTGTAAGGAAAAAAAATATTTATTATTGTATGCCTAGACTTGTCCCATGAGGCTGTAATGTACACAATACAAAACAGACCAGCACAGCTTATACATCTGGCTACTGATATGAAGGTAACAATGACGGTGAATGAACACACCAGCTGTAAAGGCCTTTAGGTTATCATGTGCAAAATGAAATTTTGGCAAAAATCATAGAGGAGCAAAATCCAGCTTTGTTAAAAAAATACTCTAGTGTCACCTCTGCTGTGAGATTTTTTTTTTTTATTATTACAGGGCTGTGTAGTCTTTGTAGAGTTCACTGTGGATCCTGGAGTCATGGGCCAGAGCAGAACCCGGGACCAGGAAGGGGCGGCAAAAGCACGGCCCGGGACCAGGAAGGGGCGGCAGGAGCAGGGCCCGGGACCAGGAAGGGGCGGCAGGAGCAGGGCCCGGGACCAGGAAGGGGCGGCAGGAGCAGGGCCCGGGACCAGGAAGGGGCGGCAGGAGCAGGGCCCGGGACCAGGAAGGGGCGGCAGGAGCAGGGCCCGGGACCAGGAAGGGGCGGCAGGAGCAGGGCCCGGGACCAGGAAGGGGCGGCAGGAGCAGGGCCCGGGACCAGGAAGGGGCGGCAGGAGCAGGGCCCGGGACCAGGAAGGGGCGACAGGAGCAGGGCCCGGGACCAGGAAGGGGCGACAGGAGCAGGACCCGGGACCAGGAAGGGGCGACAGGAGCAGGACCCGGGACCAGGAAGGGGCGACAGGAGCAGGACCCGGGACCAGGAAGGGGCGACAGGAGCAGGACCCAGGACCAGGAAGGGGCGACAGGAGCAGGACCCGGGACCAGGAAGGGGCGACAGGAGCAGGACCCGGGACCAGGAAGGGGCGACAGGAGCAGGACCCGGGACCAGGAAGGGGCGACAGGAGCAGGACCCGGGACCAGGAAGGGGCGACAGGAGCAGGACCCGGGACCAGGAAGGGGCGACAGGAGCAGGACCCGGGACCAGGAAGGGGCGACAGGAGCAGGACCCGGGACCAGGAAGGGGCGACAGGAGCAGGACCCGGGACCAGGAAGGGGCGACAGGAGCAGGACCCGGGACCAGGAAGGGGCGACAGGAGCAGGACCCGGGACCAGGAAGGGGCGACAGGAGCAGGACCCGGGACCAGGAAGGGGCGACAGGAGCAGGACCCGGGACCAGGAAGGGGCGACAGAGCAGGACCCGGGACCAGGAAGGGGCGACAGAGCAGGACTCACAAAAAGGGTACACAGAGGTGGGCATTTTTATACACTTTCTAGGCCAACTTCAAGATAAACGATATATATCCTGGGATAGCTGACGGGGCAACAAAGAAAAGGTAGCAGGAAGAAACCAATGACAGCTTGAATTTCGATCGATTTCTGCTGAATAGGCTGAAATGCAAATGAAATGCTGGCTCTTCTGAGCCAGCTGAAAAAAATATTGGTTGCAACAGTCACCGCATTCAAATCACATGCAGTCATGGGTTGGGTATTCAGGCAGCCATGGATGTCCTGGCTGTTTGACTATAACAGATGGCAGTGCATTTCCTTCCATTCATGCTAAACAGAAAAAACAATCTCCTCTTATTCATCCAATGAGCTGAACAAGAGACAATCTAGCATTATGTGGCTAGATTTAGAATCACTCTGCAGGCAAGGTGCCCCTCAGGTCAGTTAAGGTTGCACATTTTTTTTCAGGACTCAAACACACTTAAATGGCACTTTAGTCCTGTACGGGCCTTGCAATACGTGTTGTTCTGTTTGTATGAGCTGCCAACGCACCACAATGCAACCAAAAATGGACCATCCACCACTTGCACCTTGCCAGCAAAGCACCCTTGTACAAGCATTGTGGTAATGCAAGGTTTTACCACACATGAACTCATCACATAAGTGTGAATGGGCAATGAAAGAAAACCTGCTGTGGGCTGCCACTGTGGGCCTCCTGAAAATCCTAGCAGTGTCCGTCTTCAGTACCTACACCATTGACTCAGAACAAGTATGCAGCAAGTGAAGTCAAGCCATAGTCTGAGATTTGCAAGCAGGATCAAAGTCATTGACTGAGATTACTAGGGCATAGAATGCAAAGCAAACACTTTTTTTCTGAAAAAATATAAACAGTAGCCCACATATAGGCTCAAGTACAAGGTATCATCGATATAAGCTCCAGCTCCACCAAACACTCCTCGATGTGAGCTGCGCATATTCACCCAACACACTACACAGTCTATCACTTAACAAAAGCCTAACAGACAAATCTACGCAGAACTCAAGTACAGCCAGTTCCCTCCAGAAGGCTCTCCGTCACTTGCAGAAAGCAGTAGATGAATCCTCTTCAAACCTGATGATAGGCCATTCCCATGGTTGTTTCGCCCCAACCGCAGGGGAAAAAAACGTGAACACACAGTTCCTGCTATGTATGCCAAGTAACTCCCTTGAACTGTGCCAAGTTGGCTGCAATCATGTTCATTAGAATAGTAAACACATACAAGGGATTAAAGCTACAAAACAGGAATTAAACATCCAGCCAACTACATAAACAGAGAGAAGGCAATCTGCGTCCAAGTAGATGAGAATGGCAGAGCCATGGTTCAGGCCCCAGAAATAAAAGGTAAGTGCAGGCAAACAGAATGAAGACTCCAATGTAATGAAGACACAAAGGCTTCATTTTACAGTCCTCACATTAAACGTGAAGGGTTTTGTGCACCAAATACTGGAATTAAAGCGTGTCCGCTAGCTAAAAATGCTAAAAGCAACCATTTTGGGTGATTAAAAAATGTTCATGAAACGGCATCCTACAAACAACCTAGAACAAGTGAGCTCACAACACTGCTTCAGCATTCTATTCAAGAAGGTAAAAAAAAAAAAAAAAAACCTATCAATTGCTGTTCCTTCCCCCCCTTCCCGAATACTTGTCTACATTGATCCAGCGATGTGCCAGTCTGCAGGTCTTCGATCCTCTCCGTGCTCTCACAAGCCTTGATGAGAGCAGCAGGAGCCATTGGCTTCTGCTGCTGTCAGTCAAATCCAGTGAGGAGCGAATGCAGGGTGGGGCTGATCCATGCTGTGTGTCTATGGATGCACACAGCCAGGCCTGAAAGCTCGCCCACACATGTGCCCCCATAGGGAATGTCCTTCTATGGTAGTGCACAGAGAAAAGGTGGAGCAGACAGTGGCAGCAGCAGACCCCAGAAGAGGAGCTTCAGGGCTGCTCTGTGCAATACTCCTGCACAGAGCAAGTAAGTATACCTTTTTTTGTTTTTTTTTAATTAAAAAAAAAAAAAACACAAACAAACTCTGACTTTACAACCTCTATAAAGCATTGCTGACTTTCATTTACAGGCTTAGTCCACCTTTGGTACCATGTTTCACCCATGTTTAGGGTTAAACATGAAACATGGTCACGTTCCCCAACTTCCCACACCCACCCACTAATCCTTCGTTCTGTATTTGAATTCAGTGCAGCTGTGTGTGGCTCTGTGAAAAGACTACAACTCCCATCTTCCACCGTGTCAGAGGGACTTGCAGATCTCAGTAGAGCACATGTATGAGTCAGTACCTATCCAAGGCTGTGATGTAAATAAAGCAGGAGCCTCACCATTCCACCTGCAATGCACAGCGGGCCTGAAAGTACAAATATAAATGTGCCTTTTTCTTTTATGTTCCTGGGTGCATGTTTTTTTTTTTTTTCTTCAAAAAGGTGGACTAAGCCTTTATATAGTTTTGGCTCTTCAGGAAGAGATGGTTGTCCTGCTATTATCTAAAACCACACACATTACAAATCGGACTGTACAATCTACTTTAGATTTAACAACTATGTAGTGCAATTCTTAATTATGCAGTAGTGGTAACACTATGACAACCTTTCATATATCTAGGACAAATCAAACTCCACTGAGATTACAGGTGACTGAAAAGTTAAATACAATACCTAGCTCATCCCAGAGCTGCCTGTACTTGTCAGTCATCGCTGTGCCTTGCTGCCTCCATAGTGAAAGACGGGGATCAGCCATGAATTGCTCGGTTATTAAGGTCAGCATACGAGCTCCATTGGAGTCCCTCATTTTTAACATTTCTCGGACCTGCCAGACAATGAGAACAGAACAAAATGAATGCCTGGAAAAACAGAAAGGTTACATACATAAGACCAACAGGAAGCTCTAAATTAGAAAGGCCCAGGAAGGCGATAATATGATACCCTACAACTGGCCCTAAAGAATAACAACGTGTTCTAGACATACCCTTTCCTTAAGGCCTATATAGCCAAAACATTTTTGGATACGGATAGGTTAAAACTTATCAGTTTATTTTTCACCATGTGTCCTGTTGAGTAATACATTGGTACATTTTTAAGTGAATATTTGTGCCAAAAAATGTGTAAATTGATTTCATAATACCAACAGAGACTAAATGACAGCATTCTAAAATACCTGAAAATGTCCTGTATTTTTAACATTCAATTTTGGTAAGAAAAAAATTTCACGTAAGAAATCCACATACACTGTTACAGATTCGTCCGTGAAAAACCTTCCATCTGGCTCCTACAAATTCACAGCACTGCAGTTTAAAACAATCATTGATTTGACCTCATTAAGCATAGAAAAATGAATATTCCAAAAACAAATATACTGAACAAAAAAATTCTACCAGTGTATGGCTAGCTTTAGATTTTTCTTGGGTGATGTTATATGGCCAGTTTAAGCTGATGATTCTTACACAATCACCTTTAGGAGGTTAAAAAAAAAAAAATCCAAAGGCATTATAGTGAAATTATTCTGGACATAAGTTGCATAAACAAATTAAATTGCAAATTGGTTCTTGGGATTTTTTTATAAGCTTGTTAATTTTAGATTTTGTTTTTCTTTATTTAACATGCAATCAAGTACTAAAGCCAGCCATACATGGATTTGAATTTGGCTAGTTCAGCAGGGATTGGCAACATTTTGATCCTTGTATGTGCAGCGAGGTTGTGCAGAAGTTAAATCGTCCATACAACCACCATGTTGGATTTTCCCTGATCGACCAGCACTGCTGGCTATAGCTTGCAACACTGATCAGTGTATTCTGATGGTGGGGAAGTCTCCCCCAGCCAGTGGGGAGGATTCCCCCAGCCACATCAAATGTGTGGATTGGAGAACAGAGTCTGTTTTTTCATTCAACCCCCTGGCTGATAAAAAAAAAAAAAAAAAAAAAAAAAAAAGAGACTCATCTATGGGCTGCCTAGGGCCAACTAAGGCCACTTACACATGGGTGTAAAATTGCCACATTTTTTATGGATTTGAAATGAGATGCACTGTTGTCTATGGAACAGTGCACACAGCTGATTAAAGATTAATAATACAGCGACGAGTACAGAGCTGTAAAACAAAAATATAAAATTTTACATTTGAGTGCAGTAATATCCTCAAATACACATTTACTCATCTATAAGCAGGTTTATGCAATTATAAATGTGTATATTACAACACTGGCAATAAGGAAGAATTTTACTCCTCTATACATTTACACACCTTTTTGCATATATATGTGTGTTTACGTAAGGTCTTTACAGAACATTTTACTCAGGATCATTCTGTCAACAAGACCTGGAGTAAAACCTCAGTAAATTATTACAATCATGTGTAACAGGCATAAAGGACAGAAGGGTTTCTTAAATGATTGGCTGATAAAGAACCAGCAGCAATATTTTTTCCTTCACACACCTATTCTACTCCGAGAAAAGCCATTAAATCTGAACGAAAAGCCTACTTCATAGGAAGTTACAAAGCACAAAAGAATGTGCTACATTTTTTGTATCAGACACAAAGCTGCAGACATACACTTGGCCTGTAGGGGGCAGCTTTGACAGGTTTTAGGCAGCACAAGCATGACAAAGGTCTGTCATTATGTGTCATGTTAAATACACCAAAAGGAAAGCAGAACACAGAACAATACTTCTCTGCACAATTTTTAATCTTCTAAAGGGCTGTTCATTATTCTTTTTACAGCTCAAAAAAAGATATTAAGATACTAATTACGAATTTGAGGAGAATAGAAAGCTACAAACCTATGACACTCACTGAAGAAAAAAAAAGAAAAATTGGACGAAAAATTGACATAAGAGGAAAAATAAAAATACAAATAAAAAAAAAAAAAAAAATAATGGAAAATCGGTTTGTTAGTAGTGCTTTGGCAGCTGATTCTGAATGTTCAGATAAAATGAAAAACCAAATATGCAAGCTAAAAAGGTTTTATTTTTGTGAACACGACATCCGATTTTCGTTCAATGTGTACAATAATCGTACAAAAATTGAATAGAAAATACCAAGTGTAATCGGAAGCAAAGAATGACCCGAAAGAACAAAAATAAAAATCATTAAAGAGCTACAGAGAACAGTAGCATATGTTTTCAGGGACATCACACCACGCTAGTATGTAGCTACGTTTGCCTTTGTTGGAGAAATCATGTACAAGTTCGGCCTCGTTCACACCATACATGCAGAAAAGCTGATGGTAAACGATACGCAGATTTCACTTGCAGACACAACAGCTTACATCAGTTTTCATGTGCGCTTCAACGAGTTTTACACATCTTGCAGATTCCTGCACAGTAAGACTCTGCACATGATACCAATGTTGTGGTGTGAACAGGGAACATAGAGAACAAGCGATTTTGTTGTGTCGTCGCAGAACGTGTGCAGAAAAACTGACGTGTCTGCACCATGGTGTAAACGAGTCCTTAATATTCTCAGATACATCATGATACACACCTTTGTGGAAAATTGGACGATCGCTCATTTCATTTTCTTATACTGTGTACTAGGCTTCAGGATGCAAAATGCAATTAAGTGAAACAAGCCGGGGGGGGGGGGGAGGGGGGCTATATGCAATTACCCGGCACACAAAATCCCCCCTAGATTAAGCTAAAGCAGAACTCCGGGGGGTTTTTTTATCTGCAGTGTAAAAACAAGTCTCAGAGAGGTGCTTTAAAGCAAAACTCCACTTGAAATAAAAGTTCTGCTTGTCCTCTGCCATCATTGCTCTTTTTTTTTTTTTTTTTTTTTCTGGGAGCAGGTGCCTATTTTTGACAGGTACCAGGTTTCCCACTTTCATTTTTCTCACCTAGGATAGAATAGTAGAAGTTCCTTCCTGCAACCTCGTGAACATGTCATAACTACAGCAGTGTTTTTCAACCTTTTTTCAGTCCAGGCACCCTTTAGAATTGTGCACAATCCCGGGACACACCAGTCTGAGGGCTCATTGACACCAGGAGGTGCATCTGAGGACGCGCTTTTTTGCGTGTTTGCGCATGTTGCATTTTTTAATGTTTAGTGATCTTAGGTTGTAACTCTTCTCCCTCCAAATTCCCTCTTCTAGCACACGTTCGCCATCAAATCACCTATCCGAACGCAACCCCCCAAATGCCTCACCCTAGAACTCCCCCCCCCATCCCTCCTCCTAGCACAAACCCCCCTGCTCCCAATACTCCACTCCTATTACACATCCCTACTCTATCCCCCCCTCCCCCTATACTCCCCCCCCCCCCTCCTAGCACAAGCCCCCCTGCTCCCAATACTCCACTCCTATTACACATCCCTACTCTATCCCCCCCTCCCCCTATACTCCCCCCCCCCCTCCTAGCACAAGCCCCCCTGCTCCCAATACTCCACTCCTATTACACATCCCTACTCTATCCCCCCCTCCCCCTATACTCCCCCCCCCCCCCTCCTAGCACAAGCCCCCCTGCTCCCAATACTCCACTCCTATTACACATCCCTACTCTATCCCCTCCCCCTATACTCCCCCCCCCTTAGCACAAGCCCCCCTGCTCCCAATACTCCACTCCTATTACACATCCCTACTCTATCCCCCCCCCCTCCCCCTATACTCCCCCCCCCCTCCTAGCACAAGCCCGCCCCCCTGCTCCCAATACTCCACTCCTATTACACATCCCTACTCTATCCCCCCCCTCCCCCTATACTCCCCCCCCCCCTTAGCACAAACCCCCCTGCTCCCAATACTCATCTCTTATAACAAAGCCTACTGTATCCCCCTCCCCCTATCCTCGCCCCCCCCCCTCCCCCCAATCCCTCCTCCTAGCACAAACCCCCCTGCTCCCAATACTCCACTCCTAGTTCAAACCCTACTCTAACCCCCCCTACCCCTATCCTTTCTCCCCCCACCCAATCCCCACTCTTAGCACAACCCCACCTAGCACAAACCCCACTCCAACCCTCCCCAATCCCCTCTCCTAGCACAATCCCCTCAAATCCCCCCCTCCTACCACAGTTGTGGGCTGTAATCAATCCACTCATATCCCCCCACTTAGCACAATCGTGCACTGCGACTCTGCGAGGAGAGAGAACACAGCCTGTGCGACTCTCTCCTCCTTCCTGCAGCTACGGGCACTATTGCCGGAAAAACAAAAAGCTGTAGTGCCGCCCGACATGTCCTTAACTGATGACATCATAAGTTGGTAGGACACGGGCAGAAGGCCCACAAAGCTTTCTGCTTTGCCGGCAATAGTACCTGTAGCTGCAGGGAGGATGAGAGCCGTGCGGGCTGTGTTCTCTCTTCTCACAGAGTCGCAGTGCAGGGGAGTTAACACAGTAGTGCTCAGACCCGGATGTGGCCGTGACATCCCTGAGGACTCTTTTTCATACGAGTGATTATTTGAAAATCTGCTAATGCACAGCCACTTAAGCAATGGCATTATTCAGCCATAACATGCTTAACCCCCTCCCATCCGGCCGTTTTATATAAACCGCCGTACTGTGGCAGTGCAGGGTAGGGTGGCCGTTTATAAATAGCCTCCCCGCCCCCTGCTTGTGCATGCTCCCTGGGAGCGTGCAGCACCGCAATCCGATCGTCGTACAGGACCTCTCTGCGAGGTCCCGATCATGTGATTACTTATTGGCCAATCAGTGATCACATGCAGAGCCGTAAGCAAGATGTCACTTCTGACATCATTGCTTACTACATGTGAAATCTGTGAATGATCACAGAGGTCACATGGTACAAGGCTATTCATAACAGCCTTGTACCATGTGACAAGCTGTGACCAATCACAGTTCACACAGTAGTTATAAATGGCTGCAAGAATGCAGCCAGAGAGAAAAAGAAATGATTGCTTTTACAGCCTTTATGGGTGTAAAAGCAATCAGTGTGAAAAAAAAAAAAAATCCTCATCACCCCCCACAAGTAGTACAGTGTCACTATGGTGACACTGTACTGCTAGGGTGACAGTATGTAAAAAAAACGCAAATAATATAAAAAAAAAGAAAAATGTAAAAGAAATGTTTAAAAATTATAATTTTTTGTTATAAACCAATTTGGGTTATTTTTTTTTTTTTTACTAAAAAGATAAAAATGGAATAAATTTTGGCCAAGACTTATGATGAAATATTATTTATTTGCAAAATTTTATAAGAATAACACCTTTTTTCAAAATTTTTGGACTATTTCAATTACATAGCAAAAAAAAAAATTAAAATCCCAGTGGTGAATAAATACCACCAAAATAGAGCTTTATCGGTCTCAAAAAAATGCTAAAAAATTCATATGTTGCATGACCGTGCAATTGTCATTCAAAGTGTGATAGCACTGAAAGTTGAAAATTGGCCTGGGCAGGAAGGAGGTAAAAGTGTCCGGACTTGAAGTGGTTAAGGAACCACCAAAATAAACCAATACTCTCCACAAGAAGCAACAGTCAGAATATCTGCTCATTGATAATTACAACTCAGACGCAGCCGAATGTGCTTCCGATATGTAAGTCAAAGTATATAGAAAATTATTTCACACCATGTTTACCCAGGACACTTGCACATTCCCAGTGATTAAGTACACATTTAAAAATGTACTGTGCAACTCCACGCTGAACTCAGATCTGTTAGTGGTGGTATCTGGCCAATTAAACCATCCCTAGAGTCACTAGTGCTAAAAAGAGCTACAATTTAAAGCAGAATTCCAGCCAAACACTAAAACTGTGCAGATAAACGCTATATCCTACTAGAGTTAAAACTTCCAGGATCACTGGCATGCTTATAAGCCCCAATGTGATAAACCCGATTCATTGTCCAATGAGTAAGTTCGAGGCTGTTTGCCATAGACTCAGCATCAAATTAAGAGTACAATTAAAGTGACATTAATCTTTGCATTTTTAGCAGCTGATTAAAACACTTCCTGAGTATGCACCTTCTTTATCCTCAAATCCTTGCCTATGTTCCAGTATAATCTGGGTGCCACAACCCCTGCCCCAGCTTTCCTGTTTCCGGGCGGTTCATTTGTCTTCCATCCTATGAAGCTATCCTTGCATGCACGGACTAGAATTGTGTCTTCCTACACTGTGTTCGTCAATAGAAACACAGCCCCTTTGTCCAAGGTGGCAAGGCACTTTCCTGCTCCTCCAAGCTAACAGACTGACTGGAAACTGCGCTGACCACTGTTAACCCTTTCCTGTGAAGTTCAAAAAAGTAGCACTGAGAGAACAGGATCCAGCATTGAAAATTGTAAATTCAAAGTACTGGGTAAGAATTTTAACAAACCGTTTACATGAGAATGTTTATTTTATCGTACTCATTGTGTTAAAACTAAAAAATGCTGAGGGTTTATTATTACTTTAAAAAGCTACATGAATTATGAACAAATAGGAGCAGACCATATTCGCATCAATTCAAAATACTAACCACAGCTTACAAAGCCATCCACAACACTGCCCCTAGCTACATCACCAACCTCATCCACAGATACCGCCCAAAATTGCCCCCTCCTCTCTAGCTCCCTCCTCAACTCCTCCCATGCTCGCCTCCAGGACTTCTCCAGAGCCTCTCCCATCCTCTGGAACTTCCTACCACAGCATGCTTGGTCAGCCCCCACCCTGTCTGACTTCAGGCGATCTTTGAAAACTCACTCTTCAGGGAAGCTTACCCCACCTCCACCTAAGAACAGTACTTGAATCACCTCCGCTAGATCATCCCTCGCAGCTATCACCTTTTGTATCACATCCCCCTTCCTTTAGATTGTAAGCTCCATGAGCAGGGCCCTCCTATTCCTTCTGTACTGAAATGTATTGTAATTGTACAGTCTCCCTTATATTGTAAACTGTTGGCGCTATATAAATCCTGTATAATAATAATAAATGGGCTGCAATTTGGGTGCAGCGCGATTTATCCACGTTATACACCCAATTTTAGGTGCGCTTCCATTGACTTCTATTAGACCAAGCACTTTCATGAAAGCGCACCAAAGCCCTGTATGTCGTATTTTTGATGCGTTTTCAGAAAATGCACTAATAGAAATCAATAGGAACCACATGCAAAACGCAGATACAATTGCGCTGCAAGAGCATAGGTTTCCCTTTTTCAGACAGATAGAATTGTAACATACACAATTGTAAAGGATTATCAGCAGATTGTCAAGAGACAAGTTTATGGGTCCTTAATCAGAATTTTAACCCAATTTACAAGGACATTAACAAACCAAATACAAGGCCTCTACTACTCATGTGCCTTTAATTGTAGCCACGCATGAAAAATTCTGACCCTTCCAGCAGCCCATAACCACCTGCTTAGAAGAAAACCATACCTTGGCAAAAAGCAAGTTGAGTTGCTTTCCTGATCCATGGTAACCACCCTGGGAGAGAAATAACTTGACCTGTTCCTGGACCTGCTCTTCATCCAGATGCCAACAGTTCTCATCGTCTATACTGGCGCCGGCTGTCGGATCTGGAGCACCTGTTCACATGGAGAGACAGCTGGGTATTAATGCACAGGCCATGTATAGGGAGCCATTTGATCTATGCAGGGTCAGCATTAACAGTTTCACCAATAGGATCTCTTCTCTGAGAAGGACTTTAAAAGAAAACCATGCATGAAATTTAGCAGTTCCCATTCTTTAATTACTAAAAAGATATAAAAAAATAAACAAACAAACACAAAACACGGTACTTTATGATGCACAATTCAAGTATTAAACATCAGTTCTAGTGGATATTTGCTGTAAAACAGTACAAGTCAGAAAATTAAGGCTTGAAATTGAGACTCCGAAAGGAAGGCTTCTATATTTCTACAGGTGGCATTATTGCCAAATTTCAGGGTTTGATCTAAGCTTTTGGGAGGCATGACATTTCTGCAAACGTAAAATGATAGGAGCAAGCTGTAGCGAGCAGCGACTAATCATTCATGCAATCAACAATTACATTTTGCTTACTTATTCACTTCTATTTAGCATCCAGCACGTATATCGATAGTTGCTGAAATGCAACCGAAAGCAACCAAGTCCCCCATCTACAGTGTGTTGTGGTGATGCACATTTTGGTATGAACAAGGCCTTAAAGTGGTAGTAAAGTTAACATATAAAAGCCCTGCCTGTCAACGGATTTTCATAATAGAAGAGACCCTAAAGGTCTCTTCTGTCATGAATGGAATGCTAAACCGCCCCCACCATCTCCACCTGTCAGCAGGTAATGTGATCTGAGCCGCACATGCACGACTCAGACCCCAATTACGGCATGCTCTACATGCTTTGTCGCTGTGAATCCCATGCGCATGTGCAGGAGTGACGTCACCTCGGTCCAGGCATTCAAGTGGCGGAAGATAGGAAACCGGGAAGGAAGACCGGTTGAAGATGGCAGTTCCAGGTCCAGGGAGAGCCATAACAGCACAGCACTGGAGGGCTCCATTTTTAGTCCAGTGCATACTAGTACACTATGGCTTAAACCTGCTGGGGATCCTTTTTTTTCCCTTTATAAGCAAGAGTATATTTTCACTTTAAAGTCGTTCTAAAGGCTTTTTTCCCCCATAAAATAACAGACATGCTATGCTTCCCTACTCTTGCAATGGTATTGCACAGAACAGCCCTGACCCTCTTCTTCGGGGGTCCAGGCAGCACTCATTGCTCCTCCACTTCTCCAAGTGCTCCCATAGAAAGCTGCTTGCTACCTGGGCAACTGTGCGGGCTCGCTCTCGAGCAGAGCCGTGTACATCTATTGACACATTGTGGCTCGGTTCGTCGTTACTTTTGACAGAGTAGTGGGAGCCAATGGCCAAAGGATTTTCCCAGCCTTGCTGTACCTTTCCACAGTTGCTACCCTGCAGTAAAAAGAGTTGACACGACTGCAGGAAATGACAGCAAAAAAAAAGTAATAAAATTGATTACCTGACTAATGGTACATTTACATGCTCTCCTAACACTACACTTTACGGTCAGCATCTATTAGGCTTAGCAGCTGCTTAAGTGTATGTCCATGCATTGCCTAAACTAAAGTACCCCCCAACCTTCCTCTCCCCCCCTCATAGCATACCCCAGCATCACTTGCTCCTGTAGTAGGAAACCGCTCCCTGTGACATCACTAGTAAAGCGTTGCAAGAGCAGATGCCAAAAGCACTGTTGATAGTGACAGACTCGCTGCCAGAACTACATCACCAGAGAGCCCTTTCTTACATAAAGTGTAGAAGACTCTTGAGAATTGAGACAATAGCAATGCATTACTGGGAAAGAAATCAATGTGTGCATGTACAGTGGGACAGAAATGTGAGTGAAAGGCAGGGTTCTGTAGACCAGTCAGCAGGGCCAACAACACTGATTGGAATTTCCTTGCAGAAGATAGAGATACAAACTAAAGAAAAGATCTGTACAACTGATCAATATCTGCTCAACACTGGGCTACCCTTTCTGCTAGTCATCTATACGCGAACAAGTATGCACCAAAGAAAAGTGAAAATAGAATGCCATATCAATACAAAGCAAATAAACGATCCGTACAACTGACCTATAAACTCAGCTGCCCTCATCTATACTTTAAGTCCAACACCTGAAGAAGCATGAAGCAAATGAAAAGTTTGGATGAAGTACAACTTCCTCATCACAGTCTTCCAGATCATTGGCTCAAAAATATAGAAACCATTAAAGCCATTTCATTACCATGACAGCCCAGTAACTAGCCTTTTAGTTGAGAAGTCAGCTATAACAGGTATAGGATTCTCACATGACAAAGTTTTCCATTTCGCCTTCCTGCATAAAATCTCTGCCCATTTATTAAAATGCAAACAAGTGAAAATCCAATCAAATAGTAATGTGCAGTGGCACCATAACCAGATTTATTCCTTCACTGATCACTGGCTATGGGTTTCTGCCAGTTGCACTACTTCAATCACCAAAACCATATTGTTACGTGTCTTATTAATCTGCATGAATGTTATTGCATTGCGATGCACTGCGAGCCCTGACATGGGCTGTCCCTGCTGTTCTCAGCTATTCTTTATCTTCTGGAAAGTTTCCCCGACAGGACTCCTTGACAGCCCCACTTCAAAAGGCTGCAGAAAACGGCGTACACACAGGAGGATAGAGCAGCTGCCATCAACGTATGTTCCTAATATCACCTTGCAGAGAATCCTAAATGTTTTATTACAGAGGGAGCACCGCATACTAGTTGCTTGATCATTAGGATAAAACTGCATTGTCTTCTCATACATAATTAGTAAGCCATATTTCAAAATGTACCACCACTTAGCACTCAATAACTCCCATCAGGATACTGATATGGTCAGTCGAAGCCCCAAGCTCTTCTAGCAGTGATCAGAAGCTCAGAAGAGGCAAGTACAATACAGAAGTAATACACCTTCCAATTCCTAGCCATTACCAGCCTGAAAGCCTGTGCTGGGACCTGAGGCCATCTACTGCTGCCTGAGAAGTACCCAGGGATTAGCATCAGAGTAAAATGCAGGTCTTGGAAGCTGAATTTTATATACAACTGATTACAACAGAAATATGGGAGCTGCTACATGCCCACTTTATTTTGAAGGTTCAGTACACACAGCTCAAGCATGCAGCCAGGAATGTTGATACCTGACCTGAATACTTGTCCTGTGTCAGTGACTTATTCCCCTTTCACACTAGCAGACTTGATTGGTGGCATGTGGAAATGTACTCGTGTCCATTTACCGGCCTACATCCAATCCAATCTGCTAAACACAGACAGATGGGGATCTGTTCCCCTTCCGTCTAGAGGCGGTCCATTTACATCCTAGGGTCCAAAGAGAAAAGCGGGCAATGTCTGAGTTCGCTCTTCATAAGTGGAGCGGACACGGACCAGCCATCCGCCTGCTCAGCAAGGATCAGCGGACAGATCCCCCACAGAGCAAGCAGACTGCTGGTGGAGTCCGCCCCATAGGAAGGTAGCAGCAAGGATTAGTAGGACAACCCAAGAGTTTGTACTTTTAGATGGTAGTCAGTCACTGTAGCTCTCAACTATCTGACCAGGTGAACGTTAAAATTTGAAGTTCAGGTTTTTAGAAAAAAAATAAATGAATAAAAGCACATTTTGTTCAGAAGAAAAAAAAAAGTATTTATTTTTTTCCTGCAGAAGCTTGCAAATCATGGCACCCATGATCAGTGAAGTGATGTCAGGCTTCTGCAGACAAGCTCTGCAGCTTTCAGCTTGTACATTCATATGGGCTGTCAGTCTGAAACTGCAGGGCTTGTGAATGAACTACAAGGGCACCCATCAGCCCACTCACAGTTCATTCAGAACTGCAAGCCATCAGCTGCGGTGGCTGACGGTACTTGTAGTTCATTTGTTTGCAAGAAACGATGTTCTTTCACGCTGATTTTTTTATTGCGATAGCGGGTGTGCGGGGAGGCCATCCCCCGCCAGCATTAACAATGAAGGGGGATTGGAAGAGGCGGCATATGTTACATGTTCCAACTTAAATACGGGTGGAACGTGTACCATGTTCTGAAAGGTTAAAGTGGTTGTCAAGTTTTTTTACCCTTATGCATTCTATGCATGAAAGTAAAAAACTTTCTGTGTGCAACAATACCCCCAGCCCCCTCAATACTTACCTGAGCCCCATCGTGATCCAGTGATGTGCACAACTGCCTCAGCTGTCCCGGGTTGCTGCCTCCTCATTGGCTGAGACAGCAAGCGGGAGCCATTGGCACCGGCTGCTGGCAATCACAGCCAGTCAGCCAATCAGGAGAGAAGCCGGGGCAAACCCACAGCACGTGTGAATGGACACACGGAGCAGCGGCTTGGTAACACGCCTGCTTGGGTGCCCCCATAGCAAGCTGCTTGCTCTGAGGGCACCAAACAGAAGGGGGAGCCAGGAGCGCTGGCAGGGGACCCGAGAAGAGGAAGATCCGGGCTTCACTATGCAAAACCACTGCATGGAACAAGTATAACATGTTTGTTATTTTCCAAAAAAATAAATAAAAAATAAGTTAAAGCAATACTAAAGGTTAATTTAAGGTCTGTCAGAGCAAACTATCGCGCGCACGCACGCACGCACGCACGCACGCACACACACACACACACACACACACACACACACACACACACACACACACACACACACTATATGTTCAAAATGATAGCTGCACATTTCCCCATGTCGTACCGCTTTAAAATGTTAAAATGCTGCAAGTGGAGAAATACGGGTTTATCTGCCAGAAATCCAGCAAGCTCCAAACTGACACAGGCCAGGGCCTTTGCAGCTCTGATTTCTAAACAGTGTTGTCAGCCCTGTTTGCCTTCTCTTCGGGAAAGGAAACAGTCTATTTAAAAAGAAAGAAAAAAAAAAATAGGATGGGAATCTCACCTTACAAATTCTGTAAAAGTTAACATTCCCGAGTGTTCAGTGCCTCGCATTAACACCTGTATTCCTCTCCTTTGTGCTCTCCCCAGTAAGCCAGCCAGGGTCTGGTTCCGCTTTGTTGGGTGGATTATTAGGGTTTAATACATGATTTAGTGATGTTTCTACAGCACACCTGTGACTACCAAGCACAGCCTAAACAGCTCCCGTCACATACCTGAGCACTGAGCTCACAGGCCTGAAGGTAGGCTCCAAACAAAGAGCAACTGTTCAGCCAAACAAGCAGCTCCTCTTATTTGGGAGCAATTAGGACATTCTTCCAGACTTATTAGCTCCCCCCTCAGTCATCGGAGAATGGCGTACGCAACTTGGGTGAAAAAAAAAAATGAAATCAAAATACATGGCACAGAATGAAAAGCTACGTGATAAAGTTGGATCTGTAATTTGTCACCCTGTATCTATTAAATAAATGAAAGAACCTAGAGTAGCTATCATTTACACTTTTCTCATGGTCACAACTTTCAAACTGGCCAGTTTTGGCAGTCCGGGGAGCAGAAATAGCACTGAACTGAAGTAAAAACCAATGTAAACTGAATCCTTTTTTTTTTTTTTTTAAAAACATGACTGAACGGATGACACCCGTGTAAAAGGGGCCTAAAGCAGGCCATATATTAAAGGATAAGTTCACCATCAGGAACATGTTACATCTGTTTTTAGGGTTGAACATGTAACATGTTCTCACTGCTACATCCTCTACCCGATCCCCCCCCTCCCTGTGACAGTATGGGGAACTTGTCCCCTTACTGCTGTCACTTTTTGAAAACAGTGCGGCCGTGCAGGGCTCCGACTACATGGCTGCATCATTCATTCACGTGAAAAAGTATCCTTTGCACATATTGGCTTGTAGTTCTCAATGAACTACTACAGCGCAGTGATGGTTCATTGACTCTTCCTGTCAGTGTTAAACTGCTCGTACAATCACATGGATTAAATTGACAGCCAGCATCAGACCTCCATGGCACCAGTGATCTGACAATTGCTGGTTCAATGCTTTACAGGCTCCAAAATAAACACACTTTTTTTAATCTGCAAAAAAAAAAAAGTGCATTTATTTAATTTTTTTTAAGTGAACTTATCCTTTAAGCAATTTTCTTTCCTGCAACTATGGGTTGAAGGAAAGAAAACTGCTCGATTTCCCCATCAACACAGTTTCTCTTCTCTCAGAACTCAATGATCACTGCTGGCAGCTACAGCTGCCAGCAGTGATCAGATAAAAAAAAAAAAAAAAACCACGATAGGCTGGTTGTACTGCCAGCAGTCAATGAATAGAATTAAATGCAACCAGCCTGCCCGTAGATCAGTGGTTCTCAACCTGTGGGTTGCGACACCTTTGGGGGTCGAACGACCCTTTCACAGGGGTCGCCTAAGACCATCGGAAAACACATATTTCTGATGTGTAAAGAGCAGCTACTGTGTAGAAAGCAGCTGCTGTGTTAAAAGCAGCTACTGTGCTGAAAGCAGCTACTGTGCTGAAAGCAGCTACTGTGCTGAAAGCAGCAGTGTTGGAGGTAAAACGACACTTCATGAATTATAATTACTGGGTAAACAATTTTATGGTTGGGGGTCACCACAACATGAGGAACTGTATTAAGGGGTCGCAGCATTAGGAAGCTTGAGAACCACTGCCATAGATGGATCAAAATTTGGCCAGTTCCTGCTGAATTAGCCGAGATTTGATCCACCTATGGCCAACTTACAATGGGAAATACTGCAAGTAGTATCAGGTTAGAGCAGGGCTTGTTGATCCGTATAGCAAAACCAACTGCATGTTTATTTCCCTCATTCTTCTATCCAAGATGTCCCATGAAGATTCTAGGAAGCTGCCACAGTAGACTCCAGTGCAGTGGGATTCACTTCTGTAAGCAGATATTCAGCTGGCAGAAAGTGTGATCAGAGCAGCACAAACACTACACAAAAAGGTCAGGAAGTATCTTGGGTGATTCATTCATATGCCACTTGCCGTTCTGAGTGTTTACACGTCCAAAAAGTTAAGTTGCAGCTGAAACTGGTTCAGGGGTGGAACAAAAAAAACAAAACAAAAAATAAAAAAATGGTATACATGTCGGTATACACACACTGGAAATTATCTGGGGCGGCTGGGGTTGATGTGTGAAAATTCTTACCCTATATGACCTTATTTTTAACAAACACATGTCCCCCCCCCCCATTCCACCTGAGTGTGGAGACAGCTCAAAAATAAAGGTGTCAGGTTTGTTGTACAGCTTGCTGAGAATGACTTTTCACCAACAAAATGTCTGTATAGCTCACATCTTACTAGGACTGGGAGATCCCTTGCTTTGTTTTATAGTTATGAAGATTAAAGTGCGTTTTGAAGGTTGCCAGCCCTTTCTGGTGACATCCTCTACCTAAAATGAAAGCAACCACTGTGAAATAGTTAAAAGTAAAATTGTGGAAGAGGCCAGCATCAACTATACTCAACCATGCGCTGAATGACAGGAAAAGGAACGCTAGGCCAACAACTAGCCTAATGGTTAAAACAGGTTTGCGGTCTTATCTGCAAAACTATTTTCCTTTGGCAGTCTGATTTGCACACCTCTGCCACAAAACGCAGCCAGGAATATTATGTAAAAAGTCACTTTTTTTCAATGGGCCGCCTGCAGCAATCTTGTATCCGATGCTAGCTGGTCCTCCTCCCTGGGCAGTCCTAGCTAATGTCACCCAGCCCGGAGAAGCCCAAATAACGTAACCATGCTTTGGGCTCCTCCTGTCTCCTTATTGGCTTTGATTGGTCCTTCCTCCTCGAGGAGCCCAATTTAACCCTCACTGATCCTGTGTCCAATGTGTACACATTTTTATACATGTGCATTCTGGCCATTGAACATAGCATTGTGCAATAAGGCTGCTATAGCAACTGGAAGTTCAATTAAATGCCAGGGCTGCCTCAGACATATTAGTTATGTCTACAGCAATTGAGGCATTTCATTGAAGCATTCTTCATCATACTCTTCGCAACAACTTTCCAGTCTGTGACCTGGAACAAGCATGTGGCAGTGGAGTCTATTGTGTTGTGTCTATGGTGAGTCGTCACCACACTACTCCTACTTCAACCCATGTTCCTGAATAGGGTGGTATTATTATTATACAGGATTTAGATACAGTTTGCTCAGCGCTTTACAATATAACGGGAGACAATACAGCAACAATACAGTTCAATACAAGAGGGAAATGAGGGCCCTGCTCCTTGGAACTTACATTAGGCGTATTACAGGGCAGGTTCACAACTATTTAACCAGGTTGAGAGCCATAAGAGATTCCGATCAGTTTCCCCACCAAGATGGACAGCATGGAGAGTTCCTTCACTTTCTGTCTCACAAAGCATTCAGAGCAGGATCAGAAGTGAGAGTGAGTCTCTAACAGAGCCCCCCAACTGAAAAAAAACAAAACAGTGTTCCGGGGGTTCTAAACCTTTTGCATAAATGGTTTGGTTGGGCATACGCTGTAGTAGATCGCAGACAACTTGCTAGTGCCATGCCATCAATGCCTCTTGTGGGCAACTAGTTTCTTTTAAAGCTAGTGCCTATCACTCGTTTGTAAATTGAAAGCAAAGCCCAAACTTTGCTTTCAATGAAGAAGTGTTGGACCCCCAGTCAGTTTTTCCTTTTATTGAAAATCACCCTCGCAGTTTGTCCTGGAGACTATAGTGATAAAAAAAAAATCCAAAACAGAGCTGTCACCAGGACTCTAGGTGAAGATCAATCTTCCAGTGAGGATATCTGTTCTAGTGATAATGGCAGTAAGGGGAACTCACGTCACTTTGAAGTGATTTCTTCTCACTTCCTGTCAAGTCTCTAGAACAGGAAGTGAAAGGAAATATAACAATTGGAACCATAAATAAATAGATATATATTTAATATTTTCATCAGCTGTTATTCATTTATGTAAAAGAAAACGGAAAAAAAAAAAAAACTTGCTTTAGCTGCTTAAAAAGTGTTGACTTTACTTCTGGTTTAAAGCCAAACTCCAGCTACATAAAATACTCACCTATTCTTCACCTGCAAGGTCCCTTGCTGGACCCGGCACCTCCTCCCCAACTTGTCTCTGCTGTTCCTATAACCACAGTGGAGACACTTAAAGTGTCACTAGCCAGATCACCAAAAAAAAAAACTAATGCAACCACCTTACTAGGATTAATCTTTACTAGAACTGGTAAGCTGCAATATATACATATTTGGTTTTGTGGGTTAAAACCGCTTTAAAGTGCATGTATAGCCAAAAATTCTCTTCAGTAAGGAAGGGTTAAACCCTGTCTTTTTTGTGAGTTTCCCATATGTTAGATTTCCCTACACTTCCTGTCCTGGAGACGCAACAGTAAGTCAAAAAAAAAAAAAAAATAATATATATATATATATATATATATATATATATATATATATATATATATATATATATATATATATATATATATAATAATAATAATAATAATAAAAAAATATATATATATATATATATATATATATATATATATATATATATATATATATATATATATATATATATATAGTTTTGGGGTTTATTACTGCAGCAAAGGACAACTTAAACTCACTTACCAGGCCTGCTCATGACAGATTTATTTACAAAATGAATCCATCAATTCAATCAGAATTCTCAGGCATTACTGAAACCCAATACATAGACTTTGGTTATCAGGTCCGGGTTGGTAAATATTTTACTTGACTTGAGGATTGATGTCCAAAAACATTTGGCCCATTAGTTTGCCAATAATTTGCAACTTCAAGGAAGTCACTACATGTAGAATGTATATACTGCATTCTTATAAAAACTGGTTACTAAACAGCTCTTCTGCTGCAGGTGCCTCCCAGGCAGTTTATAGTAAACGTGTTTTAAGGCTAAAGCCTACAATCAGCCAGAGGAGGAATGTAAACTTGTATGAGAGGACACAGACTTGCCAAAACACAGACTAGTACAAACTTCAAAGCAGAGTTTGTTAAAAGAAGGAATTTGGACCTTTTGCTAAGGTACTTTAGATATGTGTGTATTTGTTTGTTGAGAAAGTTACTATGTGTTTGCTTTCACTACTGTGATAAGATTACACTTAGCTGACAGCACCATTATGAATATCAGTCAGAACAACCAACCAACAAACAAATGGCTGATCATTTTATATGCAGGGATTGTATGACTATGGAACCCTGATGTGTTGCAGTGCACTTTAATGTGAGACCTTTTAGATAGTCAAGATATGGACCTTAGAGAGCTGACCACCCATAAACAAAAGGATGGCCATAGATACATGCAACAAATTCCAGGTATGGATATTATACATGGTTACATTAGTCCAGCTTGGACCAATGTAGCTATGTATATACAGCACCTGGCCAATGCCCCTAGAAGCTGGAAATCACTGAAGTAGACACCACTACTCCAATGATCTCCACTAGCTTCTGGGTCCCACATTGAGTGGCTGCCCTGCTATACTTCTGAACACAGGAGGTTGGCCGCTTGGTACGAGTGCCATTCACAGAAGGCTATGTATTTTATCAATGAATGCAATGCGTTCTCTAATTAGACAAGGTGGAGAGCATGAAGACACCATCTGCCTTCTCCACCTAGTCCAATCAGCTAATGGTTTGAATTCATTCGGAAGACGCAAAGAATTTCAGTTCGCATAAGTGCAGGACCTGGCTTCCAGGGGAAATCTACCAGGTATGGTATACATATAGTTCTATTGGTCCACCTTGGACCAATGTAACTACTATATAATATACCCATGCCTGAAATAATTATTTAAGCTGGCTCAACAGTGTGCAAATTTTGGCAGTTTCCTTATGAACTTCTGAAATTCGCTTTGCATGTGATCCTATCAGGTACTTTAACTGTTGAAGCCAGCAGCTGTCATAATACAATAGCCCAACAAGGGGAATTCATTCATACTATACAGCATGGATGGGTGGAGTATATGGACAGCCTTAGCCCACTGGACCAGCCTGTGTATCATGTGAAGGCAGACAGGTGGGAAAGAAAAGAGGGGCTGAGAGGGCCTGGCACCACTTCTGACCTCAGAGAAACAATTGCTACTAGGATCCATTCAATGTACCCCCAAATACTGACTGGCTGTGCACTACTAAACAAGAGTTTTTATGCCAGTTCTTGCCACAAAACACCATCTCAGATCCATGGGTATCTTGCTTATATGAAATAGACAACCTGTTAGCAAGAGGCCATAAAGAGGGCAGCAGTAGGACAAACACTGGAGATGCCAATGTCTAATTTATCAAAAGATGCTCCAGTGCAGTTACCTGAACCTTCCTTCACTATTTGGTGAATCACTGCTATGTAGCCAGTAAAGTGTGAAGTCTGAACTCCCCTCTGATACAGAGAGGCCAGGTCAAGATAGCAGCCCCAGAGCTTGCACTTGCAACAGGTTCAGAAGGTGAATGAATTCTATAACTGAATTTAGGATGCAACATGATCAGCAACCACCAGCTCATCCCCTCTTCACTGAGACAGCAGGTGGGGGTTCTTCTGCCCGCACTGCTGTCATTTTAAAATGGTTGCATGCACAGTCACGTCATAGATTCAGAGATCTGTGAAAAAACTACAAGTCCCATCCTGCACCCTGGCAGATGACTTGTAGTCAATAATGAACTATGAGGGCACTCCTCATTGCCCTAGCTGTCCATGAACACTTCCTGCTGCTCCGTAACCATCGGATTATAGAAATGTATGGGCAGAGAGCTGTCAGCGCTGTCTGCAGGAGCAACACATTGCACCCGCGATCCACTGATTTGCTCTGCTGGTTTCAGAGTAAAATAAATAACTTAAAAAGACACAGGCGACTAATCAAGTACTTTACTAAATGTGCCACTAACGGTCATTCTAATTATGGCAAAATCTCAAACCTTATAAATCTCTTCCTGCGTATGGTCTTCTTAGGGTTTTCCCACCTACTGGTCAGACAACCCCACATTACTCTACATCGTTGGTTAAACTTATGAAGGCCCAATGCTTCCCAGACATAGTCAAACAAAGGAAAAATCTGATAAGATGCATCACAAATACAATCTAACAAACTGCTAACAGTCTACATGAAAAACTAGTCATAGCAGGGGTGAAATGAATAATGGGAGAAAAACCTCTTCATTTTATTGTTACAGGGGACAACTTCTTGGTGCCTGTGGTGTGCCTGTCTCCATGAATGTAGTATGCCAGGTCTTTATAGCCTTCCCTCCGTTGTCTCCATTTACAATGTGTCAGACTGTCCAGCCAACCTTTGTTTATATGTCAGATCTACCAAAATCCTGTGTGAATTCACTAAAAGGAAGGAAAAAAAAAAAAAAAAAAAAAGACTGGAGAACCTTAGTTGTAATAAAGTTACTGTTTAACCAGCACTGGTAATGGCTGCTGGGTACTACTGGAAGATTTAAAACAAATACAATTTGTAAGATCTTGTTGAGCTGGGACCTCTAGAAACCGACATAAGCAAGGCCTATGTTCTGTGTCTCAGTAGGTGTGCAAAGTTTTAGGGGTCTTGGGATCTGTCTACAAACCTGTCACCTGTCAGAGGGTTAGCATTCAGTAACGGCAGGGTCACCCCACCCCCCAGGAACCCACTGGTGAATCTGTGTGCTTTGGCTTACGATGGAGTGTTTTTCACAGCTTTAAGCTGGCTTTTATAGCTCTGCACTAGTGTCTTTATTTCAAAACCATCTGTATTACTGCATGCAGCTTTGGCCTGGTCTGCAGCTATGTGCTCCCAGTGACGCAGGAGCTGTCACAACTCCTGATGGCTGCTGCTGGAAAGTGGAAAAAGACACGTCCAAGTCTCTCACCGAAGCCTGGTGTTGGGGACAAGCTTTCAGTGCAGAAGCACAAAGAAGACTCAGAATGACGGAACAAGAATCATGCCAATAATGAGAGCAAGGCATTAGCAAGGTCTGTTCTGAAGGTGGTAGGTTTTAAAGCAAAGCACTTTAAGGGGAATCACACCTTGTACAACAATTTTTAAACCATATAAAATACCTAGAGTTACTGTAGAATGATTAAAAGCTGTATAGAGACATGAGGATATCCGATTAAATACCAGCGGCACCAGAGGTCTAAGGCACTCCTGGCAGACTTACAGACCTGTAACAGTTGACTGGGTGGTGCTTTCTGTTGCCTTAAGACCTGTAAGATATCACAAACCTGTAACCACCTAAAAAGCATGAACTATACAGATGAGAAGAAAATATATTGGCATCCCAAGCTAAACTGGCTAATCTATCTCCACGCAGAAGAATCAAATTGAGAGTAAGTGTTGGTCAGGCTAGGATATACCAGGTGAAGGCAATCCTGGGGGAAAAAAATGCAGTTATTATATTTTTACCAATGGGAGAGTTTAACTGGAACACCAGTAGTAAGACAGATATCCCTGATTAAAAGCACAAAATGAGACTAAATGAGAAAAACGGAAGGAAAAGGATAGTACCTTAGATTGTACGCCCCTTGAGGGTTAGGGACTGATGTGAATGTACAATATATATGTAAAGCGCTGCGTAAATTGACGGCGCTATATAAGTACCTGGAATAAATAAATAGAATCTCACTGGTTAGTTTATAAAATAATTTGCTAATAAAAAAAGTTTAAGACTAAAAGCAAGCATACGATTCCTGTTGACAAAGACACGCAAGTTTAGCCATTTTAACCCCTTCCGCCTCCATCTCCTGAGCCTTTAGGAGGTTCTAAATTCTGAAAGGTGGAGGCAGACATTCCGATCATGTGACCACTGTGATTGGCAGTCACATGATCAGAGCTCTCCGTATCACAAGTAGGCCGCGTGCTCTCAGCACAGGAAAATGTTTACTTTAGGGACACATATATACATTCTCTCAGCGTTAAAGCCCCCCTGTCAAGAGGCCACATATGAGTATGGTCAGCAGGAACTAGTTAAAAAACTAGTCCAGTAACAGTTTCTATTTTAGTGTGTTAAAGTGACCCTGTCATTTAACAGCATTAATAAAATGCTGTGCCACCAAAGGCGGAAGCGAATGCTCCTGTAGTGAAATAGGGGTCAGTAGAGAAACACAGTGGGGGAACCAGGAGATCTACATTCACAAAGAATCTGTTTCTGAAGAAACTTCTCATAGAGCTTTCTATTCAATAGAGCTGCGTTCTGCAACGAGGGTGACAAAAAAAAAAAAAAAAAAAAAGGGCAAGCGTTTACTTTTACAGGGATTACGTTTATTGGCACTTTTGATTAGAGGACAGGGTCTCGTTAAAGTTTATTTCCACTTTTGCAGTGAAATTTGATAAAACCCCACTATGATTGTCATGTGCTTCCTTTCACACAGCATACTTTTTTTTTTTTTTTTTTTTTTTTTAAAGCAGAACTAAACTCTCCTCTTTCCAGCCAAGGACGCAGCCATCTTAGCTTCTGTTTGATATGCAGTTGGCGTGTTGCTGCACATATGATCAGTTAGGACTCCTGCCATTTAATGACTTGACAGCATAAGCAACTGTGACAGTTATCATTCATGACATGCTGGGAATGTAACAGTTTTGGGAAGCCATTAGTTCATTGGGTTTAGTTCCACGTTAACTAATTTTTTACCTTTGAGATATTTCTGAGAAAGTCACATGGCTGACTGCAAACAAATCTGAACAGTCTCAGTGTCTGTACTCACAAAGACTGGGGACACAAAGTTGTCTCTCATTAACATACAATGAAGAAGCCCAGCTTCCAAAATGTTGGCCCTTAAGCCTAGTAAACACGATCAGAAAACCGTAATAAAAATACAGATTTCTAAGAAATTCTACAATAATCTGATTGTTAGTATACAGCTTTCATCCTAAATTAATTGAAGGGAAAAGCACAAAATACTTTCTCGTACAATAACAGATCATACGATTTACGTTTAATCAGCACAGTTTTTGTCTGAAAATACATTTGGTCACTTTCAAATTTTTATTCTGTCTTACAAGAATTTTCATAACCTTTGTAACCTCTTCATTTTCAATATGAGACTAGTATGCATTCGTCCGATTTTTTTTTTCATAACCTTTGTAACCTCTTCATTTTCAATATGAGACTAGTATGCATTCGTCCGATAATCTCATCCTGTGTACGGGGCCTTAGTTGGGCCAGACTGTTCAAATGTAGTTTACTGCTGATAATGAAGAATTGCCAGCACAGTACAGACAGGGTTATTATGGCATATCTTTACTACATAACCCCCTGGCATTCCACAGAAAAATTTAGTTTAGGAAAGTAAAATATAAAAGAAAGTAGAAACCAAGCAGTATATTTTAATCTTTTTTTTTTTTTTTTTTTTTAAAGGACTGCTATGTAAATGAGAACATGCAACAAACAAGTAGGTGTTATCCTAATTTGGCTGCAACAAAAGTGGAAATACACTTTACTAACCTTTAAACTCCAATGTTGTCATGCTTCCTAATGTCAATATGCCACACCACACGTTATTTTTTTTCCTGGAAACTATGCATGACCCTGCACAAGTGAATGAAACCGCATACATGGCACCCACATGTTCCTATTCAATGAAAACCTTACATTAGGTTACTATTCTCTTCTCCTATATCATCTCCTAGAGGAAAATGCAAACTCTTAGCTGCCATGCTGATGAAAGGTCTTTAATACTCTGGGATACATTTCCAGAAATTCAAACTTTCTAAAACTGTAATCCAGACAGTACTGAAGCCAGAGACAGCCAGCCAACTAGAAGGTTCAGTAGGGGGGTTCAGAAGAGTCCCCCTTTATATGTGTAAGAAGAATGTATAAGGAGTTAGAGCTGCAGGCTTCATCTGGTTTTAAAAACATTTTAAAGGATAAGTTCACCTTTGGGAGCATGCTACATGTTCCACCCATTTTTAGGGTAACATGTTCCTAATGTTACAGCTGCTGCCTGATATGAGATGTACGGGCAAGCAGATATATGGACAGGACTGCAGGAGACCTGCATGGCACCAGTGATCTGCTGATTGCTTGTGCAATGGTTCACAGGCTCCTGCAACAAAAAAATAATAAGTGCACATTTTTTTTACCTGCAAAAAAATGTACATTATTTTTTGTCAAAAAGTGAACTTATCCTTCAAATGTGCACAACACGCACAGCTGGATATATTTTGCCCACATGTGTGAAAGAATACAGTAGCCTTTCACAACCTTTTCTACCCCATAGGTACCCTTTAAAAATTGTCCAGGTCTTTGGAACTCCAAAAATGAATTCACTGGTGGTGATAGGAGAAATAGGCCCCTTACACTGGTAGCCAGGGGGAAGTAAGCAACGGATTACTGGTGTCATGCAGTTGGGTTTGCCAAGTGGCCATCAGATGTGGAAAGGCAACTCTTAGCACCCTCTGGAGAAACCCAAGGTTCCTCAGAACCCTGGTTAGGAATGGCACAACAAAAGATTCTGTGGCCATTTCGAATGGAGAAACAAAAGGCAACAGAGACCCCTGACAGGAGAGGCTGGTCACATGACATTAACAGGTCACATGAGGCTCTCCTGCCAGTTTAGCAGCACCCAGGACAAGCTGCGCTCAATGCACATTAATACTGTGCAGTTTTTGTTTTTTTAAAGCAGTTGTATGGACACCAGGGGGCATTTATGATTTTTAAACAGCCCCTCAGCTGTAAATATTAAAGTGGAACGTCACTCAAAAGTGAAGCCTTGCAGGTTTCCCTCCCTATCCCAACATCCCCTGCATCACCAACTCCTAGGACATGTCACATGTCCCAGGGGACTGAAGGGCCACTCAAGCGCTTTCCTCACCACTATGTGCAAGCACGGGGGGGGGGGGGTGTTTGGAAACTATACACTTTTTCTTTTCATTTCTTTCTGTCCCTTTAAAAAAAAAAAAAAAAAAATTCAATCACTTTTATTCCTATCACAATAAATGCATACATCTCTTGTGATAGAAATAGGCAGTGACAGGTCCTCTTTATGGAGAGATATGGAGTCAATAAGACCACACATCTCTCTTCTACAATGTAGAGCATTAGATCAAAAAAGCATTGATCTAGTGCTTAAAATAAAATAAAAAAAGGCTTTGTTTACAAGATGCCGGAACTGGAAGTGACATAACGTTGCTCCAGTCCTCCAAGGGCATAGAGGTGAGTGGAAGCCATCTTTCCTTCATCTCTATGTCCAGCACCGGGATCGTTTGATGGTAAGGCTGAGAGCCACCAAGCGCTGGGGATATTTTCGGCACCTGTATTTTCATATCGGCCAAATCGGTTCGGTGCATCCCTAATTCTATATTAGGGATGCAAACAACACACACACACACATGCGCACGCACGCACGCACGCACACACACACTTGACTACTATTAGGTATTATACAAGTACCTGTAATAAATAAATAATAAACTGGCAGAATTTTGATCCATCTAAGCCCAGCTTAATGATAACAGCAATTAAACTACCGTAGACACTAGATCAAAAGAAAAAAAATATCCAAGGGGGTACTTCTGTCTTGTAAAATAAATGTATTTTATTATAAATATAAAAGCTTTTGTTTTGCTTAAAAGAAAAAAAAAAGAAAATTACCTAGTATTGGGAACCATTTTTTTTAATTTGGAAAGGGGATCAGATTTAAAATGTTAAGGGAGCAACAAGCTAGCTAACTGAAGCAGACAATAAAAGGGTTAACAGGAATTGCCATTCAAACTGGTATCTGTTTCAGAAGCCCAGTTGGTGGTGTTATCTAATCAGGACAGTGTCCTCCCCAGGGAGAACACATGGAGAATATCCTGCTATGTGGACACACAACACTATCTGCTCTGCGGTATTGGAAACAAGGTATAGGGCCGGGTCTTCATGACACCATCTGAAGGCTCATGGCTAGGATTAAGCTGGTATTATTCTATTATTTATATAATGCATGTAATTGTCTGTAGACTGGAGAAGGGCTTGTCCTCACAAGTAAAATTTTACTTGCCATCAATTTTTAACCCTTCTACAGCAATGTCAGCCAGTCTAGAATGATTTTTTTTTTTTACACGTTAAAATATTCCGAAGATAAGCCCCAACAAATGTATGCCTGTACTGTATACATACACACTGCTGTTCGATTGGTTCAGTAGCAAGAAGATCACAGTAAGGGCTCAAAGCAAACCTAGCTTAAAAAACAAAAACACAAACTGCGGTTATTTCAGACTGGCGTATACAGCTTGCTGAACTTACAGGTCAAATTCTGCCTTATTGAAATGTGTGCGGATTCTGATGCAGTAAGTTGATTTACCTACCTGGGTTTTGGCAGTTTACCTGACACAAAGGTAGGGGGAACAATCGCACACATTTTACACCCCTCCAAAGAAAAGATTGGTCACAAGGCAGAACCCTGTGTTAGAAAGACATTGTTTGTGCTATATTATAGTTCTGGGACTCTAAAACAAACGCAGAAAATTCTCTGCTAATGAAGTCACTGCTGTAAAAAATAGCAGGCTGGTGGCTTAATAATGGTTTTATCCATGACAGTTGAACCACACAGTTTAGTGACAGATTCCCTTTAAATAAAAGGTATGAAACACCATTTTCTTAAAGTGTATGTTAACCCGAAAGAAAGGCCATATATCAGGGGTACTCAATCTTTTGAAGTGCAGGGGCCACTTGAGTGATTTGGTAACCAGTCGCAGGCCACAATGAAATGTTCAGAATTTTGACTTTTTTTATTCTGAATACCATAACGAACATTTTCCACCTGCAGCAAGAGGAAAATGGAGGCGATCGGTTCCTGTATATGCCGCCCTTGACACCCCTCCTATTCAAGAGTAAAACAGAATGTGACAGGGAGGCTGCACTGACCCCCCTGGAGCATGGGACAGGGTCACCATTGCCAATTCTAAAGCTACACCAGGGGTTGAGTGGTGTGGTAAAAACACGTCTCAACTATGGGGTTTTTAGCAAATGTAAACAAGCCCTTATTGTCCTGAGCCCGCTATAAGGCTGCTTTCACACTGATGTGTTGCCGTTTACCCAGGGGAAGCAATCCCTGCCAAGAGAACACAGTGAGTATTGCTAGCTTCTGGCAATCGCATCCTAAAAATCCGACATGCTGGTTGTACCAAAATTGATTGATAGATTGACTTGGGTACAATCAGCCTGCCCATACATGAATCGAACCTCAGCCAGTCCCTGCTGAACCGGCCAAGATTCTAACCAGCTTAAGGCCTCATTCACATGGCAAAAACATAAAAACAAACCAAAAAAAAAACAACAAAAACACACACACATATCTCTGTATCTGTATGTACACATATATAGCTTCTCAGTTTAAATTTACAGCTATTACCAAAGTGTGAATCATTTACTATATACTTCATATAGTTCCTTTAGAGTACCACACAATCTTTGTGCTTTACAGCGCCTTCTCTCAATGCCAGTCTATAGGTTGGCTGACTCCCTGAAAACAATGCACTCCCTTGTGTAGCTTACCTCACCCTTGCAAAGCTGGTAGGGTAATAGAGACTGCCAAATACACAGCTACCTTTAGTGTTTTTTTTATTAACACAAATAGGGGAAGAACATATGTATGTTCTTGGCACTAACCAGAAGAGATGAAGTTATTCTGATGAATGGCAAAGCATATTCCACATTTCACAACAAATTCAGCTGAGTATGACCAACTACTTAAAGCCAATTAAAAAAAAAAAAAAAAAAAAAAAAAGTCCTTGTCGCCAGATGATTCATTTCAACATCAAGGTTCTAGATTTTTTTTTTTTTTTACCTGAAAAATCCTCTTGTAGACACCCAAAAGCTCTGAGGCTGCTATTAGTCCCCACCATCTTGAATGTAATCTTAGCAGCTACAACAGACTCCAAGATGTCACTCTATATAGTATTACCCTACACTCTTCCACTGGATGCTACATAAAAGGATAAGTGGTAAGAAGAGGTGCTGAGGAGCTGGGTCAGCATAGACAATAATTAGACACTCACAGAAGAGGAGAGGGTAATAATAATCAAGGAGGTATTGGGCTGTGCTAGGGAATAAAAGCTTTCTGGAGTGTTAATTCCCTAGCAAATTCTGAAAAAAAAAATCGTGCTTTTATCTGCATAAAAAAAATAAATACAAAATTCCCTTCAATAAGTCCATCTCAGTCAGTTGTAAATATGATAGAAAACACATACTCCAGAAAAGAAACTCAAATATTGGCATGGCACAGAAACTCAAAAAAGTACGGATTGTGCAAAAAAGACCATTTTCCAGCTTGTGGCTTTAAATGCCACCAAATGTTTTTGTAAATCCAAAATAATGGAGCTGCCGGGACAAACGCAAGAGAAGCAAGCCCCAAATTCTGATAAACCATGAATGTGAATACAGGCAGGGGGTGTTCTGACCAATAAGAAGCACCACTCACCATGAACTTGATTGATTTCAGAGTTCTGTGACAGAATTTCATCTGCTAGTTTCTGAGCGGTCGGCAAGACCTCCGTGTGGTGAACTGTAATCAAATACTGTACAAATTTCTGCAGCTGGTCTCTGTTCATTTGAAAGAGGGTCTCTGAAATAGGAAGATGCAGCTTGACCTGATCGGGCTTGCGGATGCGGTATAAAGAAAGTGCCACCACATGGGCGCAGTAGAAGATGTCCTTATTTCCACAGCTGCAGGTAACTGAGGTAATCTTGCAACGGTCAAAGCTGATGGCTACATTGCAAACGGATTCCGGATCGGACTGTGTCGCAGGTTCTGTCACTGTGCCGCTCAAGTGAAAACCTAGGAGGAAGAGAGAAAACAAAATAATTAGATTCTGGATCCAACATTTATTTCTGAAGTTAAATATTGGTGATAAAGGTGAACACTATAAAACTTTGGAATGTGTCGCAGAAGAATTTGGTTGGTGTGGAACCGAGATGTCAAGCATTGAACATGCACGCTTTAAAACTTATTTATCATACCTATAGATTATAAAAAGAAAATCACATAACTACTTTGCTGCAAAGAACGCTCATTACATCTGTAGACCTCCAGACCCATGTCAAATAAGAGCACCAGAAAGGAAAGGCAGACTTTAATTGTCATTTTCCACTCTGAAGAGCTAAAAGTAGATGCTATGGGCAATGGACACCATTTTGTTTTTGAAATTTTAAACATGAAGTGACATTGAAGAGCCAAGCTTTCTGAAGGTTCCTCCAGAGGTTGTCAAGGGTTCTATGAGCAATGAGCAACTTCGGTCTCTTAGGTAAGCCGTAGATGAATCGACTTTCTTTCCTTCTATTAGGGTAGGGAGGAGCAGGGAGACTTCCCGGGTAGCAGAACAACGATTACTGCTAATAGCTGCTGGCAGTAACTATATGCTAAAAAGCCAACAGTCTGGTTGTACCAACGTCGATTGATGGACTTGGGCGCAGTCTGCTTGCCTATAGATGGATCAAATCTCGGCTGATCCCTGCTGAACTGGCTGATCCATCTATGGATGACTTTAGGTGAGTAACTACAGATACCACTGGGATTCTTCCCAATGAGGACAAACGTAAGCAGCATTCTTCCCAGTGATCATCACATCAATAGAACATTAGCTGTAGATGTAGTCTTTATTAGCAGCGGTTACCTGAACCTGTAAAGTTATTTCAAGGGTTCCTGCATGTTGCTGTTCTAGACAATGAAAGAGTATCTAGCCATATCAGTCCCTCCCCTCATGCCAGGGTACTAGGTGTAATCCTAGACTCCCATCTGTCCTTTCAGTCCCAAATTCATGCACTGTCGAAATCTTGTAGACTTCACCTCCGTAACATCTCCAAGATACGCCCGTTCCTAACCTCGGAAACCACTAAGCAACTTATTCACTCCCTTGTTATATCTCGCCTTGACTATTGTAACTCCATCCTCATTGGCCGACCTCATCGCAGACTATCCCCTCTTCAGTCTATCATGAATGCTGCTGCCAGACTCATCCACCTTACTAACCGTTCTGTATCTGCCACCCCTCTCTGCCAATCCCTCCACTGGCTTCCCACTGCCCAAAAGATAAAATTCAAACTTCAAATAACTTATAAAGCCATTTATAACTCTGCACCAAATTACATCATCGATCTTGTCTCTAAATATCACCCAAACCGAACTCTCCGCTCCTCGCACAACCTCCTGCTCTCTAGCTCCCTTGTCTCCTCCTCACATGCTCGTCTCCAGGACTTCTCCAGAGCTTCCCCCATCCTCTGGAACTCTCTACCCCAATTTATCAGACTATCGCCTACTCTGCCCACTTTTAGGCAATCTCTGAAAACCTATCCCTTCAGGGAAGCCTATCCTGCCCTCAGCTAATAAAGGAACCTTCTACTCTTCCAACCAGTCCATCCCCCACAGTTACTACCTTTTGTACCACTAGCCCCTCCCTCCTAGATTGTAAGCTCCAAGGAGCAGGGCCCTCTTAACCCTCTTGTATTGAACTGTAATGTTGCTGTATTGTCTCCCGTTATATTGTAAAGTGCTGAGCAAACTGTCGGCGCTATATAAATCCTGTATAATAATACTGTAATTCTTCTTCATATAAGTATATTCAGAACCAAACAAAATAGATTTAAAGGCAGATCACAGTCCCCATTAGAAAAAATATATCTAACTAGATTACAGATTACTGCTCATCCTGGAAGAGGTGGGCTTGGGCATGGTACATATTGGTGTGTGGCAGAGGTAAAACAAATTGGGCCTGGCACAATGTGAGCGCAGGCCAGTAGGGAGGGGATCAGTTGTGCTCAGGCACAGCACAAGGCAACCATGTCTAGTGTGGGCACGCTCCAAGTGATCAATGTTGGCCAAGTATGCTACACCATGCTCTACGGAAACCCTGTAAAGAGGTATGCAGGGAAATTCACAAAAAACACTTCCCAGCACAAAATGCCCAACTCTGTCTCTCTGTACGCCAACTCAGAGTTGGTCATAATTACCTCCAGTTTGCTGTGAACTGGTGGTAATTCTTTTAATGGCTGTAATTAAATGTACTTTAATCTGGCACAGCTTTCAGAAAACTCTGCAAACCCTGAAGAATTCTACCCCATCCAGTTATTTATAAAGAACTTTTTTTTTAATACAATTTTGACTTCTGTGCTTTTGTAAGAGAAGCAGTAAAAATCCAGAAAACCCATCTTAGGGTAGCTCATAAAAAGTGAAAAAAAAAAAAAACCCAAAACACTGCAGAAAAATATTTGTATGCTTATCTCAATATTGTATCAAACACAATAGCAAACAAAGACTACAAAGTTATCTTCATCCCAGAAAAAATAAATCTCAATACAAATCTTCTAGTGAAATTCATACAATACATTTCTCCTGGGAAAACACCCTAAAACTGGGAATAAAAGGGAAGCCTATATGTACTCTATATATGTGCAATCAGTAATTGGCACTGTTGGGATTACACAAAGCTAGTTTAAGCTTTATTATCACAATACTGTGTGCTTCCTATTATGTTCATTTCTGTAAAGGAAAGGGGTCCACCCTTTTTTCTTTATTACCATTACCAACCCATTCCATTTCCCAAGGTGTAAATCACTGGCATGCTTGAGATAACAGAATTAAGGATGAAGAACTGGAAGGGAAATATACAAAGGGGATCCTTAAGAGACAAGCAAAGAGAAGCTACTACTATTACAAATAGCTGCGAACCGCTAGAGCGTGTCAACAAGTAGAGAGCAACTATTACAGACAAATGTAAAAACTGATGTCCAGGATGCCCTGTGACCACTGGCATTACACAAAAAAAAAAAAAAAAACCCACACGCCCAATGTTTGGTTTTTTTTTTTAATTATTCTATTTATTCTATGCTCTCTTTACTCACCTAAGGCTGAGGTCATGTGAAGCTCCAGTCCCGATTCTTCCCATAAGTCTACACGAGGCACGTCCTCCGACTGTCACTGTCAGTGTGTTCCTTTTGGCTGCCTAACAGTGGGGTTCTTTCTGCATCCTGAAAAATCATCTGCACCAGTCATGTAACTGCAAGAAGACTGTTAGGGACCGGCCAGCATGGGGGCACCTGCAGTGCTGGAGACAACACCGGTGAGGGACCTTGATGACAGACGTAGGCCACTATGTTTATTCAACAGGAATGAGGTGATTGTAGCCGTATTAGTGCATTTGTGACAGAAACAATTGAGTACTGTCCGTGATACTTTTTTTATTTGCACGAACATAAAATTTTGAGGACAAGCTTTCAGGGAGTGTCCCCTTCTTCAAGGTCCAGGCATTACTGCTTAGACCTTGAAGAAGGGGACACTCCCCGAAAGCTTGTCCTCAAAATTGTATGTTAGTGCAAATAAAAAAAGTATCACGGACAGTACTCAATTGTTTCTTTCAACAGGAATGAAATCAAATGTGCAGGATCGGGGAGTTGTGAGGGAGTTGGGCCTGAAATTTGTCTGGAGATAAGCTTTAATATTATTACAGAACCTTGAGATACAATTGTGTGGACGGCATTTCCTACATACTTCCTAACATCAATCCATCAGAATAAAGTCAACTGTCTCTAGAAATCATTGTGGAGCCTAAAATTACTGATAACTAGACTGAATGCGAATGTAAACATAGGTGGAAAGGGGCTAGAAATCTACATTCCAGGAAGCCAACTTTTTTTTTTTTGTTAATGAAAAGGCAGAGGCAAAGTAATTCAAAGAGACCGCGGTCAAAAAATAAAACCAACACATGACTATTATGTGGACTACCTGGTCTCACCAGCACTTTTACATACTGGGCATAAAGGTGATAAAGGCTTGGTGACATACAAAATTTTCCAACATGAAGGAAAATCTGCATAGACAGGCATAGACTGCCCCTTTCTGTAAAGGCACAAAGAAAATGGGGTACATTTGTACGAAACAGCCTTCTATTGACAGGAAATATGTCACAACAGTACAGTGGGGCAGCACAGTGGCTAAATTGTTAGCACTTCCACCTAGCAGCACTAGAGTCGTCGGTTCGAATTTCAAACACAGCACCACCTACCTGGAGTTTGCATGTTCTCCATGTGGTTGCGTGGGCTTACTCCAGGTACTCCGGTTTCTTCCCACACTTCAAAGACAAATTGGCCCGTGTGTGTGTGTGTGCCTAGATGATTAAAGGCTGATGTGAACGTACAATATATATGTAAAAGCGCTGCGTAAATTGCCGACACTATACAAGTACCTAGAATAAATAAAATAAACAGGTCCCAAATGACCATTGCTAAGGAGGATAGTCAATAGAGGCCTATGTTGAGCAAGTTAAACGCAAAACTTAAAAGACAGAGGAGACAAATCTTTATGAATTACATCAACAGTGTATACAGAAAATTTTGTAGTTTTGAATTATTAATGCAACTTGTAAAACTAACACTGTAACGGGTAAAGAGGGCATTGGGGTGAGTTTAGGTGCACAGTAGAATATTCCAATTCACAAAAGCAGGAAAGCATGTTTTTATAGATCTTACAAGAGACCTTTCTTGTTCAGTGTCACGCTATATTCCTGCCTTTAATTATCAGTATTTAAATAGGAACAATGTGGGAAGACTCAATCCTCCCCAAAGGAAAAGTCACTTCAAAGTGAAAGAAGGTAGGAGGTACTCCTTTAGGAACGCCATGTGGCAGGAATACTCAGATGGAGGCAGCGAGGGGATCGGAAGAACATGAGAGATTACTGGTGAAACCATAGAGATCTTCAGAGTTCCCCCTGAAAGGGTCTCAGTTGTCAGTCTAAGGTTTCATCTTGCAACACTCACATAAAATCAGGATTACACGCCAAGGTTGAGGCTCTCTTGAAATGCAATCTATTTTTGCTGCTGTAACAGGAGTGCAGACTACTTCTGTTTTCCTGGCTCAGATCAACCCATTTTTCTACATTTGAATCAAGGTAGCCAAGCATTTTAAGGAAATCTTTTATACAATCTAGGATTGGACTATCAAACAGTACAAGACTCCATGCACCATAAACATCCAATCCTCTGAAACGGCATGACAGTGGTCAACTATCACAGATACACTGAAGGAAATAAGTATTTGATCCCCTGCTGATTTTGAATGTTTGCCCACTCACAAAGAAATGATCAATCTAAAAATCTAATGGTAGGTGTATTGTAACACTGAGAGACAGAATAGCAACAAAAAATTCAAAAGAAATGCATGTCTAACACATTATGCACTGTTGCATGTTCATGAAGGAAATAAGTATTTGATTGAAAATGGGTCGCGGATGGTGTTACAATACACCTACCATTCGATTTTTAGACCGATCATTTCTCTGTGAGTGGGCAAACATTCAAAATCAGCAGGGGATCAAATACTTATTTCCTTCACTGTCTTATATTGGACTAGATTTTATGAATGCTTTTTGGATTTTTTCCTGCAAATCATACACTACAATCAGTCTTATTATTGGTCATAGTACAATAGTCACAAAAATTTCACAACATATATTTCAAAAAACCTGGACCATCCTAAATTTTTAAGCATGTCTAGCCCATCATACAAGAACACACGTTTTCAGGCTGCCTGATCTAGAAACAGTCCACAGCAAGTCCTGTACATCAGTTTTCATTAGCATAGCCCCTAACAAGGTGATTATTTCCCTATAAAGCACCCATTGTCATTAAAGCTCTCCCATTATTAGACAGGCCTCTCTGCACAGAGCATCAGTGTACAGACCACACAAACACATTCCTTTGTAATACTTTAATGGACTAACTGGCTTTGCCAATTAAACAATGCAAAACTACAAGCTTTGCTGCTCTCATTAGTTTGCTTGCAAATTAGCTACAAGTTGACTGTTATGCCTGTAAATCGGGAAGTACCTACCTATTTTTCCCTGGATATCAGCCTGAATGGGGGGGGGGGGGGTAGACGACAGGAATTTGCCAAGCATTAGAGGAGGCATCTATATCATGACCTGTCAGAAATAACCCAAGCCGTGGCGTCTGAAACATTCTAAGCATGGAATTCAGTACCCAAGCTTCATGCAACAGGAAATCCAAATTAGATATAACAGTTCTCACTTTATACTTTAGTCTAACTAAAAAAGTATATACATCAGTCAATGAGGGATTTATTACAGAATTAACTGCAAATCACAGAATCAGTGGATAAGATGTATTATATAAAGGACATTGCTTCGTCAACCAGTCACAACGCGGCTTTTGTAGTCTATATCTTTACTTGTAACTTTGTGTAGTTTCCTGTAAGAGGCAGCTGTCTGTCCTGGTAATCGGCTGTATTCCCTACCCTAGAAGTGTCAGTTCTGAGACCAGCAATAATGCCCCCGAGAGGTTGTCCCACCTCCTGCCTCAATGCAGGGTTTAGAATAAAAGGGGCTATCATGATCACACTATTACAGAAAACAAGCTTTGTTAGGCATCTTTAGGAAGGGAAATATAGGGGCTTGCTACTGCAGACATTGGCTACAAAGGCTATTTGCCTGGCTTACTTGCTAATTCTACAAGTATTGGTACTAGATCAGTGGATGTAGGAAATTATGCCAGAACTCCAGTATCTGATTGCTGCCACTCCGCAGCCCGCAACAGAGCCGTCTCAGAACTTGGGTGCAGGCCACAAAAGACTCCACTGCCTCCAGACCACTAGTGTGCAAAGAAGCTGATGCACTATAATGACCTCTTTAAAGCTTCATTAAAAGCAGCATATAAACAAAAACACAACAGTCCCACCTAAACACTGTTCTCCTCTGACGGGTTTTGCCCCTATCAGCTTTATGAAGACATTATCAAAGTGCGACCACTTCTTTATGTATGCCATTGAACTGTCCTTGATGCATTCTTATTCCTGCTCAGTATTAAAGTCACTGATAACCAAGCTTCTAGAATCGACAGATGAAAGGAACATCTCTTAGATTGTAAGCTCTAAGGAGCAGGGCTCTTGTATCAAAATGTATTGTAACTGTAATGTCTACCTTCATTTTGTAAAGCGCTGTGCAAACTGTTGTCGGTATATAAATCCTGTATAACAAACAACATCAGCCTACCTATATTCCCCAAGTACAGCTTTCCTTGTTTAACCCTACAGACTGAGCTGTGGTAGGAGCCAGGAAAAGCTCCATCGGAACTCAGAGCCTGAAACTCAGATGACACTTCTTAAAAATTGTAAAATGTTGACATTTTGATAGAATGCCTGGCTCTGGCCTGACTTATGCCAGCTCCTACAACTCCCTATTGGTCCGTCATGCAAACTGCAGCTTTGGAGTCCTTTTTCTATGAGAAAAAAAAAAAAAGCTAGATTTGCATATCAACAGGCCCAATGGAAGCTGTCGAAAGCCATGTCCAGGGATCTGAGGGCGCTTGCTCCTGATCTGTGAGGATGATTTGGTTTTCTAAACCTGATGGTGTTATGTATTCTAAGCATCTGCATGGTAGAAACCAAATGGTTGCCCTTTAAGATGGTACATTTCCTACTTAACCTAAACCAAAATGATCATAATACAGGATTTATATAGCGACAACAGTTTGTGCTTTACAAAAATGAAGGCAGAAGTACGGTGACAGTGCAATTCAAGAAGAGGAATCAGAAGGCCCTGCTCCTTAGAGCTAACAATCTAAAAGTCATAAGATTCCACCTGAAAAGAGGTCTTACATTTTTTACACTAGTTCATATAAACAGCCGCATGTAAAATTTGACAAGCTGGTTTCACCCAAGTTGATCGATCCACTTGGTACATTCAGCCTGCTCATACATGGTTTGAATCTCAGTCGGTCCCTGCTGAACCGGCCGAGATTCGAATCGTCTATGGCAGGCTTTAACGCAAGCCAGATCTAATCTTTACCTTACCTTTAAAATGCAAAAAACATTCATGTCCAACTGCAATGTATCATTAACTGCCAAGAACAAGTAACATCTGCAAAGTCAAGTGTATCATCAAAGCAAAATATTCAGCCCAAGGATGCACAGCAGTTTAGATCAGTCACCAAACACAACAGAACATTAGGGAGACTAAAACACTCACTTCCTACTTAACCAAATGAGTCTACAAAAAAAAAAAGAAGAAAAATCACAGCCACCAAATCCACCCTTTACTGCCGTTCTTTTTTTTTTTTGCAGCCCGTGCCTCTTGCCACACACCAAACACCTGCTTGTTTATGTAAATCTCCTATTTGAATACGAACTAACAGATGAGCAGTTCCTTATCATTTTCGCCCTCTGCGAGTGTGGAAATGCTCCCCCATTAAAAAGCACATCTCTGCACATCCTGCTGTTTTTACTTGCAGCCGCGCTCCCTGCCTGCGCTCGCACTGCCTCCCTCTCGGTCTCTCATGGACCATTCCGCTGAAATTAGCTATTCATTACATGTGAAGGAGTAGCAGCTTGAGCAGGGCCCTGCTGAGAGAGCTGCTTCTTTACATGTCAATTCCTGAACAAAAGCATCTGCTACCTAGCCGATATGTATATTTAATGCCACTGCATAATGGGCAAAATGATGTGCTGCTCTTTACTTGTTTGTTCAGCTGTAATGTACTCTTGTCTAGAATTGCTTTCAAATGAATCCCACTGAAATTTGGAACATTTATTAGGTCACGTGAGCAGGCGGAATCACTTGATTTTATTCAACAAACTTATTCAACATAAATACAGCTCGAGAAAAATGGGAATCTTTATTCAGAAAGGTAAAGTGGTAGAAACCCCATTCATAAAAACACACCCAACACATTGATCTGCAACTAACTGGACAAACAATTGTAGATGAGTTCTACTGGGCAAGGTGTGGATGAAACAAAAACACAAGATAATCGAATTTACAATGGTCTTATGCATTTTGACTATCAATTCCCATTGAAATAAAACAAGATGTGTGCTGCAGCAGTTACTTCTCAATATATTATTACTTCTACTTGCTTCAAACAAGGCCTGGATTCTTTCTTAGATACACAGAATATAACTGGATATAACATTTGTAGGTAAAGTTGATCCAGAGAATATCCGATTGCCTCTCGGGGGATCAGGAAGGAATTTTTTTCCCTGCAGGAGCAAATTGGATCATGCTTTGCTGGGGTTTTTTTACCTTCCTCTGGATCAACTGTGGGTGTAGGGTTATAACTTTTTTTTTCTATGGTTGAACTGGATGGACTTTTGTCTTTTTTCAGCCAGACTAACTATGTACTACTACAGGTACTTGTATAGTGCTGTCAATTTACGCAGCACTTTACATATCTATTGTACATTCACATCAGTCCCTAACCCTCAAGGGGCGCATAATATAAAGTCCCTAACTCACATTCAAACATATACTACTAGATATCATATCACGACTTGACTACTGCAACTCCCTCCTCACTGGCCTGCCTCGCCGCTGGCTATCCCAGCTTCAGTCGATCCTGAATACGGCTGCCAGACTCATTCCCCTTTCCAACGCTCCATCTCCGCCACCCCCCTCTGCCAATCCCTCCACTGGCTTCCGATTGCGCAACGGATCAAATTTAAAATCCTAACACTGACGTACAAAGCCGCCCACCATACTGCCCCGAACTACATCACTGACCTAATATCCAAGTACCGCCCAGCACGCACACTCCGCTCCTCACAAGACCTCCTTCTCTCTAGTTCCCTGGTCTCCTCCTCCCATACCCGCCTCCAGGAGTTCTCCAGGGTGTCACCCATCCTCTGGAACTCCCTGCCCCAACCCATCAGATTGTCACCTACTCTCCTCTCCTTTAGGCGCACCCTGAAAACCCATCTCTTCAGGGAAGCCTACCCCACCCCCTGCTAACTTGCCAACCTCCTCCACTCTTCCTACCACTCCATCCCCCACAGCTATCTCCTCCTGTGCCACCATCCCCTCCCTCCTAGATTGTAAGCTCGAAAGAGCAGGGCCCTCGATCCCCTCATGTTTTGCATTGTATTGGTTCTGTCACATGTTCTGTCCCCCTTTGTAATGTACAGCGCTGAGCGAACTATCAGCGCTTTATAAATACTGTATAATAATAATATCAAATGACAAGTCTAAAGCCCGGTACACATAATGAGAAAATTAGACGAATTATGGTTTTTTTGCATGCTAGCCTCATATTGAAAATCAATAGCTTACTAACGTTATGAAAATTCCAATAAGATGGAATGACAAGTGGTGTAATGTATTGTATTGTAATGAATTCTTTTGTTTACAAGCATGTGCGATCTTGGGCGCTCAATTTTTTACAAATAATGTACTGATTAAACAAGAATTCTTCATTCTGGTATCGTATGAAACAATATGCATGCTTGTCCCTTCAGATATTTTCACATAAACTGTTGTGATGGGCTCTCAAAGGCTGAGTAATAATTCTCCGATTTTCAGACAATCACTCCGAAAGTAGTATTTTGCATGCGATTTTCTCATCGTTTGTATGAGACACAAATCAGGAAAAGATGCTCCTCTACTAGAATGCAAGTGGGACTTGCCTGGTCTGCTCGGAGTAAGGTAGACTGTCATGTAGTATATGATGCAGTGCAGAGACTGGGTACAAACTAGGCCAGTGTGTCAGACTGGGCTTGTATACTAGATGAACCAACTGCAGGAAAAAAAAAAATATATTTTTCAGCCTGTTATCAGAATAGCAACACTGAGCCATAACCGAGCACACTGGCTTTGTCATAAATCCTCTCTACAAACACGCACATACACAGCAATCCATACAGCAGACGTGCCCATACCAGACCCTCAGAGGCCCATTATTGATCAGTACGCAGAGCCTGACCTAAAAGAACCTTCAATTTTTGCAGTATCTTGACTAGCAGATCAATAAGCCACAGCGTGCATGTAGCAATGATCAACACGGTTCCAAATACTACCCAATAATGTATGACGCCTCTCTTCTTAGTAAGGACCACTATTGGAATCAAGGGATTTCCGCTGGGCTAAAGAACTGAAGTACAGACACCTGTAACAGAACAGATTAGATAGGAGTTTCCCCCCAGAAAAGTGTGGATGCCTTTTTAAAAATGTGTAGTGACGAATAGTAACCAATTACAAACGGATTACATTATCGTAGACTGTCTATAATCAATGTGTAGGCTCGATATCAGCCTCTCAACATTTTGTATCCTAGGGGAGCCCATAAAAGAATGCTCCTGTCTCAGGGAGCCCCTGCAAAAACCAATTCATTGGGGGTCAGTGGGAAAAATGCCCTTTACATTTGTGGTCATAGGGAAGAATGCTGCTCTTTCAGTGGTCATCAGAATGGCATTTTTACAGACAGCTAAAAGGAACACTGATGTCATGCAGCTGGCTCTGACAAGTGGCATCCATCCTGGAACTATGCAGGAACCATCAAACCGGAGGTCATTCAGGCACAGCTCAAGAAACCCCTAGCAACCTCTGGAGGATCTGTGGTTGAGAATGGCTGCTCTATATATTGTATGGCATGTGGTGAGAGCCATCCAGAGAATGCTTATATAGATGTCTCTGCTTAATAGGCAGCATCTTGTGACAGATTTTTGACCACTTCATGCAGAAAACAAACTGTCTTTGTACGAGCTGGACAAGGGGGTTCAAGTGCAACCAATGTGGCAAGTAGCTGCAGAAAGTTCTAGTGTGACCAATGCTGCACAGTGGCTAAATAGTTAGCACTTCCCCCTGGCAATACTAGGGTCGTTGGTTCGAATCCCAACCTCGGCTCCACCTGCCTGGAGTTTGCATGTTCTCCCTGTGCCTGCGTGGGTTTCCTCTGGGTACTCCAGTTTCCTCCCACACTCCAAAGACATGCTGGTAGGTTAATTGGATCCTGTCTAAATTGGCCTTAGTATGTGTATGTATGAATGTAGGTTAGGGACCTTAGATTGTATGCTCCTTGAGGGTTAGGGACTGATGTGAATGTACAATACATATGTAAAGCGCTGCGTAAATTGATGGCGCTATATAAGTACCTGTAATAAATAAATATATGCTGCAAACAGCTGGACTCTTCTAGAATGGCAGCAAAGAGTCTGTCTAGTTTCACTGCACAGGAACCCCTCTAAGGCCTTATGCACAGAGGCTTTTAGGAGAGTAAGGTTTTTTTATTGTTTTTACTGCTTCCAATCACCGCTCTATGTTATTCTATGTGTCCATGCACACTATCACTTTTAGAAGCTTTTAGTAGCAGGAGAGTTTAGAGGCAGTAAATTATTCTAGCCAATGAAATTAACACCCAAATGCCATAGATAAATGCGTGTAAACATGGTACACACTTTTACAAGAGTCAGGCTTTTCTTGACCAAAACTCAAAGGCGGCTTCTAGCATATTTTAAAAAAAAAAAAAAAGCCACGTCCAGTATGCATGAGGCCTAACAGGTTATAAATTGTGCAACATCATGTACATTTTCATAAATGCCAAGCTCCCTGTACTCCACCAAAATTAAAATCCTTGGCCATGGCAGTTGGTCTCAGTTCACATTATGAACCACATGTGAAATGCACAAAAACCGCACCACGTTCCTGTGCAATTCAGTGCGGTGACATTTGATTCATTGGGCTTAAATTGCACCAAAGATGTGTATGCACCTTTATTGGAGCCGTACCGCAACCAGGTCAAATGGTCATTTTGTACTATGCGAACAGAGGCAGGCACTGGATTTGCAATCTGCGTTTGGGGTGCTATTAATTTTGTATTTACACCTGCAGCAGATTGCAAGGGCAGTGCAATTGGAATGTGGTGTGGGAAATACACACAGATCACAGCATTTCCCACACCACATTACTGTGAACCTAGGCTCAAGGTAATATATCTCTAACATAACACATCACTGAGCATGGAAAGCTCCAAACTCCTTCAGTTCTTTAAATGCCATAGCAATGCCAACAGCATAAACACATGCAGTATTTCAGTTGCCGTGCATTTGTTCTTTTTTCTCTCAAGGTTTTTATCTCAAAGATTTAAAATACCCCATAATTTGATATACTTTAGCTGTATTCTGTCTGGGGGAAAAAAAAGTACATTAGCAAATCATCTCTTAAACATAACCCTACCATTTGGCTGATAACAGTGAATTTTAATGTGGTTTATTATTGAGGAAAACGAGAAAAAGGCAGCCAGCCATTCCAGGTGTAGATGATATACCAACTTGTGAACAAAGGTGACTTTCAATAGTCAAATGTGTATTTGATAACGAAGGATTGTACACCATAGCAATAAGTTTGTGATTTGAACATTTTGATTCAAAAATTATCATGGGATAGAATAAACGTGTAAAATCGAATACGGTTTTGTGAGTTGGCAAAATCCTGCCCTGCCACAACATACACATACTGCAGGAACAACTTTCCAGACATCTGCTGCACAGCATCATATGAAACCGGAATTCCAACTAGTCCTCCTACACATAGCACATATCTTATGAAGCACACAACTCCTGCTTCTCAGAATCGAAAATACTAATTAAAAAACCCACAAAGTACCCGAAAACTCACAATCCTTACTGTCCAACACTGAACTTGAAGGTTGCACTATTTGCACAAAAATAAAAGCATTAAAAAATATTGCTGGATTGCCTAAACATTTGGCCATTTTGGGAAACTATGGAGTTGCTTTTTGTTTTTTCTGTTCCTTTGGACCCAGTTCATTTCCTACTAGATCTTCCTCCACCGAACACAGCAAAAAACAATGTTAAATCGATTAGCCATGTCTTAACAGCTGCTAGATGTTCAGTGTCAATGTTAAATCAATGACACCCTGAAACAGATCACAAAACGCAGTGCGATTGCCAGAAAATAGATCGCATGGGTAGCCACAAAATGTACTGCTCAAACCACACTGCACATACATTGCATGTGATGTGCACAGGAATGCGGTGCGATTCCTGTGTAAATCACATGCGGTGTTCCCGCACCGCAAAAGTGTGAACCTAGACTTATCCTCCCTTCCTTTCTTCTCTTTTCTCTTACTCTTTCCATACACAGGATTGCTGTATTGTCTATGATTCCACAAATTCCTTCTATTTTACATCGTATCAGGTCTCTACAGGAAGAAAGTTTTATGTAGAGATCTCCTTTATTCTAGTTACTCTCATTGGTCCTAGAATCCACAGTGATACGGTTAGAAGGCCGATATGTATATCCAAGCCTAAAGTGGTTGTAAACCTTAGACATGATATATGAGCAAAACATATCCCACTATAGTGTGTACCAGGGTACTGTATGTCACTTCTGTCTGCTGCCTAATTCCTCTGCTACAAGCAGGAGCCTTTTCTGACAAGTTTTCCTGACACCAAGAGAAAACGGGGAGGGACCTCCAGCAGATTGACAGCCTCAGCTCTGTTTCTGTGCGCTGTATGGAGGGAATGTGTGTTCCTTCCCTCCAATCAGCTCTCTTCACTGATGTATTTTCAGCTCTCCGCCCCTGCTTTTCAGAGCTGAGGGATCCTGTGCAAATTCTGCACTTTGAATGGATGTAGAGAACAGACGGCTATAGATATCAAAGTGATAACAAAAAATACAGTGCCCCAAAACTTATATTTAATTACTTCTAATCCATATCTAAATTCATATAATACCTATATAATAATACGCTTCACCATATAAAATGTATTAAAAATTGTAATATGCCAATTTTATAATGTGATCCACTGTGCCTTAATTAAGTACATTATTACCATGATATAAAACATGAAATTTGCATCAATGTGAATAAATTGTATATAAATATATATAAAGTGCCAAAAATTAAAAAAAAAAATATCTACATATATATATATATATATATATATATATATATATATATATATATATATATATATATATATATATATATACACACACACATACATATACATATATATATATATATATATATATACAGTTGTGGCCAAAATTATTCAACCCCCAATGCTGTAAAGGGGTTTAGGGACTATAGTGTACATTTGGAATTGTATTCAGAATCAAATCCTACAAGGACGTTGTAACTACCCAAATGCAACTAAAATGACATCAATTGTTTATGTAATACAGTAGTAAATGGTTCTTATGTGGTTTCTTCATTGCCACAATTATTCAACCCCTTAAAGACTACCACTCTGAAGAACAGAGGTTCATACAGGTGCTTTCCATCAGGTATTGAAAACACCTGTGGATGTCACCGAGCAGCAATCAAGCATAATAAGCACCAATTAGGCAGCTTTAAAATGACTGTGATACTCAGCTCCTTCTAGACATTTACTGGTGTGGTTACAAACATGGTGAAGGCAAGAGAATGGTCCAGGAAGACAAGAGAAGAGGTGATTTCTCTTCACAGGAAGGGCAATGGCTATAAGAAGATTGCAAAGATGTTAAACATACCAAGAGACACCTTAGGAAGCATCATTCGCAAATTCAAGGCAAAGGGCACTGTTGAAACGCTACCTGGTCGTGGCAGAAAGAAGATGCTGACTTCGACTGCTGTGCGCTACCTGAAGCGTAGAGTGGAGAGAAGTCCCCGTGTGACTGCTGAGGAACTGAGAAAAGATTTGTCAGATGTGGGTACAGAAGTTTCAGCCCAGACAATAAGACGCACACTGCGTAATGAAGGCCTCCGTGCCAGAACTCCCAGGCGTACCCCCTTGCTGTCTCCAAAGAATAAGAAGAGTCGACTGCAGTATGCCAAAAGCCATGTGGACAAACCACAAAAGTTGTGGGATAGTGTTCTGTGGACTGATGAAACAAAATTAGAACTGTTTGGGCCCATGGATCAACGCTATGTTTGGAGGAGGAAGAACAAGGCCTATGATGAAAAGAACACCTTGCCTACTGTGAAGCATGGTGGAGGGTCAATCATGCTTTGGGGCTGTTTTGCTTCTGCAGGTACAGGGAAGCTTCAGCGTGTGCAAGGTACCATGAATTCTCTTCAGTACCAGGAGATATTGGATGGAAACGTGATGCAGTCCGTCACACACCTGAGGCTTGGGAGACGTTGGACCTTTCAACAGGACAATGATCCCAAGCATACCTCCAAGTCCACTAGAGCATGGTTGCAGAGGAAAGGCTGGAACATTTTGGAGTGGCCATCGCAGTCACCAGACTTAAATCCGATTGAGAACCTCTGGTGGGACTTAAAGAAAGCAGTTGCAGTGCGCAAGCCTAAGAATGTGACTGAACTGGAGGCCTTTGCCCATGAAGAATGGGCGAAGATACCCGTAGATCACTGCAAGACACTTGTGTCAAGCTATGCTTCACGTTTAAAAGCTGTTATAACTGTAAAAGGATGCTGTACTAAGTACTAAGATTGAATGTCACTTGGGGGTTGAATAAAACTGATAATGCTGTGAGCACAGAAAAGACATTTGTGGTTATTTCATTATAACTGTTATGTTATATTTGTCTGACCTACAAGTGCCTCTTTAATGTAAATGTAAGCAAGATGACTGAATGATCAAAAGCAATGTCAAACTGGCCAAAACACTCAATTTCAGTGGGGGTTGAATAATTTTGGCCACAACTGTATTTGTCCCAATTTGATTAAATTACTCCACAGCTATAGATAAACAGGTACAACTTATGTAGGAGGATTTGTTTACTCTCTGTGCATCACCTGAGGCCAATCACTTCACTGGGTATATGTAAGGGGTTACACCCACTTTCCTTTATTGGAGTGCCGATGATCTTCTTGTGGGATTTTTTTTAACCACTGCCATGTAATTTGTATTATCAATATGGTACATGCGCTGCCTCATTCTTGATGATTCACCCTACTGTATTTTGCTATTGTATCTATTAGTCTCACTTTTTTTTTTTTTTTTTTAAAAAGGAAAAAAAAAAAAAAAAAAAGTTTAAATAAAAGGATATATATTTATTTGCAGGTAGAAATAAATTATGGGAAGGTGACATTAAAAATCTTGACCACAAAATAAAATGTTTTGTTTTTGCTTCTTTTTCCCATCAAGTCATGAAATAAGGTTGAAAAAAGAAAAACAACCCACTTGACTTTACCAGCATATGACAGCACGAGAAGCTTCAACCAGCATCTAATGTTCCATGACACAACCAGATAGATGCATTTTTTCATACAACACTTTTCAGTACCCAACCACCAAACCATTCCCACCCTTAGATAAGGTCCAAGTTGACAGAAGTTACAACCGAAAGCTAAATAGATGGACATCTCACCTGAAAAAAAAAATACCATCTACCCCCCTCAGTGCCCCGTCTTCTAAATTTACTATGTAGTATCTTAGGCTATATTATCCAACATAGTACGAAGTTTCACATTCACTGAGCAGCCTGAGGTCACTAACTGGAGCCATTTGGTTACACTTCAACCTAGAGAACAATATACACTCTACAAAGCTCAATTAGACAGGCTTGTAGAAATATTCTAGCACAAGGAAAGTGTTTTCTCTTTCCTAGCAGAAGATATTGACATTGGTATATTGCAATATATGCATACATTAAGTACTCTACATCAGGGGTCTCCAAACTTTCTAAACAAAGGGCTAGTTTACTGTCCTTCATACTTTACGGGGGCCGAACTGTGGTCATTGGGAGTAGAAAACGTCCTGACTTCAGTGAGAAATGCCCCATCTTTGGTGTCAGTGGGAGAGATAGTGTCCCATTTTTGGTGTCAGTGAGAAGAATTGCGATGCATTGTTTGCGTCAGTGGGAGGAACTGTGCCCCGTCGTTGGAGTTATTGAGAAGAATTGTGCCCCATAGTTGGGTGTCATTGGGAGGAATTGTGCCCCATCATTGGTGTCATTGGAAGGAATTGTGCTCCTTAGTTGGTATCAGTGGATGAAATCGTGCCCCAAGGGCCGGATAAAAGCAAGCAAAGGGCTGCTCTAACTGCTGATGAGAAAAAGGTATTTAGCAGTTTATATGTACTAAAATAATTGCACTTCCATGTTGTGTGTACTGTGGGAGACCAGATATAGTGAATGCACGGTCCAGGGAGACCAGATATAGTGAATACAGGGTCCTGGGTTTAGTAACACTTTAAAGAGGCATTCCAGGTATGATATATTTTATACATTGTTACTTGCTTCCGGGTCCTATGCCAGCCAGCTGGCCTGCTGTAATCCAAATGCAAGAGGTCGGACACTCAGCACAGGCGCCATCCAGAGAATGCTTTGCCTTTTCTGAATGAATGGAAAGCGTTTGGAAGAGGTGATGAGGCAGGTGGTCCTTACTACCCAGGCTAAGCGGTATTCACATAATATACTATAGTGCCTTCTTTCCACTACTGTGAGCCCAGGCGGTTATGATGCCACACTATACCAGTATTATACCAGTCCATTACAGCCTGGGCTCAAAAAGCTGGATGATGATAGGCATTATTCAACAAGGAAGACTACCATAAGTCTGAAGAAGTCTGCACCAGAAAAGGAGGTGCCTATTGCAGCTAAAGCTCCTTAATTTATACAAAAAATAAAAATGGTGGAGTTGGTCTTTGTATCAGCAAAACAGCCAGACACCTAACATGTTTAAAAAGAAGATCTGAACCACATTTGTCTATGTGAACAAAGGTGTGCAGATTTTCCAGCACATGGGGCCACAGTCCAAGAAGCCATGCTTCAATGAAGCCACTTATGTCCCCTGGACAGCAAAAGCGAAACTCGTGCTTCAGTTTGCACAAGTTTTCCCAAGTACACATTCCTCTGCCATCAAATCAGCAGACCATAAAATTCTCCAGTCTAAAGCAAGCTCCAGTCTAATTTTCTAAGGAGGCAAGTTGCATGGGATTTACAATTCAGGCCCCGCAACTACCTAAAGGAAAACTCCAGGTAAATAAAACTGCATGTGAAATAGGCAAGGTGTAAAACTGGATAATGGACTAATTTTGTTTCAGAAATCTTGACAAGTTAAGTTACTGTTAAGTTAAATTAAAAAAAGTGTGAGATACACCGACCTCTTGATTTCCTGCTAGTTTGAGATGAAAACACCAGCCACCCCACAAAATGTGATTCCATCCATTCCAACTAATGCCATACAAACATTTTTTTTAAAAAAGAAGGTCTATTCAATCAGGCGTGGAAAACAAAGCTCTTCAAATGGGGATTCCTGCTATTCAGACACAGGGCTGTTGTAGTTTTGGAGAGATCAGTTTAGAGCACGTGTCAAACACAAGGCCCACGGGCCAAATCCAGCCCGCCAGACCATTTCATGTGAACCTTGCACCCAGGGCATTTTGTAGTGTGGAATGGGGCATCATGTGGTAAGCATCACTGTGAACCCATCTGTGTCTGGTGCACAGATACCAACCAATGATCTCCCTGCAAGTGAGGTAGTAGAGTTCCTGCACCGATCCTCTGAGCCTTGGATAAATTTATATAGTCTTACTGATACAACTGGCCCTTCGAGGGCAACCATAATGCTGTGGCCCATGATAAAATGAAGTTCGACACCCCTGGTTTAGATGCATGTGAATACAAGAGGGTTCTTTCCAATACTCCCAAGTTAAGATATATTTATGAAAACCAGATTAAACATAAGCATGCCTACCCTCCAACAATGAGGGACTGCATAGACAGGATCAAGTATATAAATAAGATGGAGGAGCTATACCATACAGATGAAGATAGAATGGAAAAATTTATAAAGGACTGGAGTAGGTGATATGATTTTTAGACCTCTGAAAAATACCTTGAAGTGATGGGTGCCGCAGTAGTAGAGATGGAGAATGAAATTGAATAAATGGGCAGTGGAAAAGTGAAGAGAGAATATAGAGTTTAGACTTAGATGGATAAACAGGGTAGGAAAGAATTACTTGGACAGGGGTAATTTATTGGGGAGGGAGGGATAAGGGGGGGGGGGGGGTGTAAATAGGTAAAGAAGTTATTTGGATTGTATGTGTTTTGATAAATTATATATTGTTGATCTATGCATTGAAATAAAACTCATAAAAAGACATTAATTCAAAAAATAAAAAAATGTTAGCATGCCAACTAAGCTGAGACTTCAGATACACCAACAAAGGACAAAATTGGAACAGACCTTAGCATAGCAATAAGGAAATATTTAATGACCGTGGCAAATGAAGCCAAACCTTGCAAGAAGGAAAAGATGGCTAACACCCTATACACACTATGCATTAAGGAGCACTGCAATGAAGCAGTCCAATCATTTGCAATGGACTGTCCGCCATAGTACTCGGAAGGGCGGGGAGGAGGGGGTGCTGAACATGCTCCCTGTAATCCCACATGGCAAACACTTTACATCCATGTGTTGCACCATGATCCAAATATGCATTGCTGCTTAGGCACATAGTGCCATGGGGTGGCCTGCTTCTGAACACAAATTTGCTCCTTAGATTCCCTATGGACTTCAGCAGAAGATTTCTGACACTTCTAGGAGTGTCGGCCTCCAGAGGTCCCCTGCAGCTCTCAGTTTCTCCTGCTGACCTTCACATCTGCTGAATCCAGAATTGCATGGAGGTCAGCAGGAAATACCAGTGAGAACTACAATTAATCCAGGAGATCGACAATACACAGACGTTAGAAAAGATTTCTGCAGAATGGCGCAGTAATCTGGCTGCAGGAACAGCAGGAAAGGCAAGTATTGATAGTCTTCTTCATCTTCATAGACATGGCACACAGTAAACAGATTAGGTATCGGCCCACTACTGGACTAGCTTTGGAAAATTGCAAAACGAGTCAGCAACCTGTTCAAGGCAACCTTCATTCTACAAATGCCACAAACATTTTACAGCAGGATTTACAGAGGCTCGCTGTTGAACCAGCTACCTACATGCAATGCATATATCTACCCAGATTCACAATCTTCATTACAAGGAAGAGGCCAGACACATCAGAGGTGACTCAGCCTTATACATTAGGAAGTGAGCCAAGGAAAAAAAAATGCAGGAATTAGAAGCCAGACAATAGATTTATTCACACAAGATCTATTCAGACAGAGCAAGTTACGGGAAATCCTTCAAAACACATTTTCAGTCATAATCTTCTCTAAGGAATTGTTTCAGTTTCTTTCCTAAAATGCCTACAAACGGCATTAGAATGACTCACTGCTTTGACACATGCTTGCTAGACAGAATTGCTGGTCACTCAAAAAAAAAATAAAAGTGTTCAGGTCACGTGGACTTGATGATCGTGTTTATCTTTGTAAAAACACAAAATGGTTACATAGTTTGGTTGAAAGTCATTGAAGCCTTTTTTTTTTTTTTTTTTTTTAATGCTAAAAAATGTACGAAGGGTTAAAGTAGAACTATAGGCAAAATGTTTTTTTCCCCATTTTGAATGGAGTAAGAGGAGGTCAAAAGCCCTGTCAGATTTTTTTTATTTTTTTTGCCATCTATGTCCCGTTGGACAGATGTCCCTTCACTTCCTGTACCATATCCAACATAGCTAACACAGGAAGGAAGAGGAAATCCCTGCAAGTTAAATTAGAACCAGAACTAGTGTACCCAACGCAAGATTTGGGCAACCCAAAATTTGTGATTTTCTTTCACTTTCAGTGATGAAGGTAAACAGGACAAACAGAGGGTGAATCTTCCAAACAGGGACACAGGCAGCAAAACCTAATTGGTGTTATAATCCATCTCCACTCTATCCAAAACGTTTGCCTTTTAAGAATTCATAGTACTCCAGGCTTGGAGAACAGACTACTTATCTTTTTTGGAAAAAAAGAAAAGAACATAAGGTTTTCAACCTGTCAGACCACTAGTCCTTCCATGAGCCTCTTCCAGTGGAGTCTGCTGGTAGTGCAGATATGCGATTATCGCCATCAGACCTGGCTGACAATGGGAGGCTATTGTTATATTGTAAAGTACTAAGCAATCTGGCGCTATATAAATCCTGTATAATAATAATTGTCTGATGTCTACAGTTTGCATATCCCTGCACACGTTTATAACAGCACCGCAGTGCACAACATCATGTGAAGCTACACACTGTACCTGGGCAGAGGAAATACGCCAAGATTTATAATGAATGGGTTCAGCCAGCCTGTGTGCAGGAGCCCTTAACATGTAGCTACTTTATTCATTGATGGTAAGCTGCACTATATTACATTTTTATTTTTGGATTTATGTATGCTTTAAAGGCTCTTCATGGTGCCAAGTACACTTGTGCGTGATACCTTCAGTGAAAGAAAATGCACCTTTTGCATGGGATACAACCATTTAATTACAGTAAATTGTTCAGGACATATGATCAAAACTGCATTATGGTTTAAAACATTTTTTTTTAATCAAGTAGATATGGTACCCTGTGTATATTATGTATTCTCCTATTTAGCCAGTAGGTGTAGCTCTAGCCCCCTTTTCATATCATAAGCATGCTTTCTTTTTAGCTTTGCTGAGAAAAGCTGACAGAACTGGAACGAGTCAAAGCAGAAACTCCGCGGGCCGAGTCAAAGCAGAAACTCCGCGGGCCGAGTCAAAGCAGAAACTCCGCGGGCCGAGTCAAAGCAGAAACTCCGCGGGCCGAGTCAAAGCAGAAACTCCGCGGGCCGAGTCAAAGCAGAAACTCCGCGGGCCGAGTCAAAGCAGAAACTCCGCGGGCCGAGTCAAAGCAGAAACTCCGCGGGCCGAGTCAAAGCAGAAACTCCGCGGGCCGAGTCAAAGCAGAAACTCCGCGGGCCGAGTCTGCGCTGCCTATCAGATAAAGGGAGCTACAAAGCAAGCTGCTCTGCTGTGCAGTCTCACTGAACGAGATAATCCACAGTGCTCTGGGATGTAAGGCAAGTTTATAAAGCAGTGCGTGTATATATATTATTTTTTTTTTTTAATAAACAAAAAGGATCCAAAACTATTCTACAGGCCCTTATCTTACACATTAAGAGAGTTTAGTTTATCCAATGGAAAACTATCACAAGATTCCAACCTCCTACACATACATATCTGATAAACGTAATTTTAAACAATCTTGATTAAAACATCTTGAACTCAGCTATTTGTTTAGGCTGCTCTTGTGAGTAGGATAACCATAAAGCCTAGAGCCATTTCTCAAGCTCTACACACCCCTATTGACTACTTCAAAAACAAGATCTCCGAAAAGGCTTTGGGAAAAAAAACCCCAAAAAACATAAAAACCAGTAACTATGCACAGTGTCAAAATAATGGAAGTTCCAATTAATAGCAACCAAAGCAACTTACACTAACTAGGAAAGTTACAAAATTAAAAATGGAATTTTATTGGCAAATGTGGACTTTTCATAGACATGAACATGCCATAAGATGGAGGGAGGAGGAGGACACATTCAGTATAAAATGAGGGTAGCTGCAATCATGCCTATAAAAAGTATCCACAGGCACATCGTTTTGTCTGTAATACAATCAATGGTTTCTGAATGATCCACAGATGAGAAAACATGACCTTGTCGACATGAAGTGTGTGGTCTATAAGAAGCAACCCAGCCTGCTTCCCTGAAGCAAAACAACCAGCAAGAGGAACTATGTTCCTTTATGTGGGCCCAAGACAGGACCCTTCTCAATGAGGTCTGCGTAGACAGCTGTACATCATTGCTGTATACACAAGAGACACACACATTAACCCCCTGCCTGTACCCAAAATTAACTTAGCAGACAAATATGTGGATCAAAGATACTTTAGGCACGGCTTATTGGTGCAAGATGTTTTCAGTGCTTCTGGTCCTGACACCTGTTCCAGACTGGTCATGCAATTCATACTTTCCTATATATTGCATCACAGTTCTCCCAGGATTTTCCTAATCAAGAAGTAGAGGTGGTCAAAGGGACATTTCCAACATTTCCAATTCGAGATTTTAACACTTGTTAAAACAGTATTATACTCAAAAGCAAATATTCATTATATTGCAGCTTACCAACTCTTAGATGTGATGGCTGCATTGGTTTTCTTTTTTAGACTTTATTTTTTCACCTAGTGATCCTGCCAGTAACCCTTTATCTCCTCTATCTGGAAACACACACAAAAAAAAAAAAAAAAAAAATACCTGTTGCTATAACTGCTCAGGCAAATCCAGCAATACATGGATTGAAACTGGGCCAGTTCAGCAGGGACTGCCCAAAAAGTCAATCCATGTATGGGCAGGCTGGTTGAACACAAGTCGCTCTATCAATTACCTTGTGTACAACCAGCCTGCTGGGTTTTTCCTGAATGACCAATGCCATCGGTTATAGCCAGCAACATTTATCATGGTACTCTGACGGTGCGGAAGTCCCCCATCTGCCTTGAATGTGTGGATGAGGGAAATCGTGGCATCTTCTTTCGCTCAACCCTCTAGTTAAACATAAAAAGGCATAATGTATTGGGCTGCCTTACCACAGTGTGAGCTGGAGTTTGGCTTCAATTTGTTAGTGAATGCTCTGTGACCCTCACATCCAACGTTCCCTTTACTGTGAATGCTCTGTGACCCTCACATCCAACGTTCCCTTTAGTGTGAATGCTCTGTGACCCTCACATCCAACGTTCCCTTTAGTGTGAATGCTCTGTGACCCTCACATCCAACGTTCCCTTTAGTGTGAATGCTCTGTGACCCTCACATCCAACGTTCCCTTTAGTGTGAATGCTCTGTGACCCTCACATCCAACGTTCCCTTTAGTGTGAATGCTCTGTGACCCTGACATCCAACGTTCCCTTTAGTGTAAATGCTCTGTGACCCTCACATCCAACGTTCCCTTTAGTGTGAATGCTCTGTGACCCTCACATCCAACGTTCCCTTTACTGTGAATGCTCTGTGACCCTGACATCCAACGTTCCCTTTAGTGTGAATGCTCTGTGACCCTGACATCCAACGTTCCCTTTACTGTGAATGCTCTGTGACCCTCACATCCAACGTTCCCTTTACTGTGAATGCTCTGTGACCCTCACATCCAACGTTCCCTTTACTGTGAATGCTCTGTGACCCTCACATCCAACGTTCCCTTTACTGTGAATGCTCTGTGACCCTCACATCCAACGTTCCCTTTAGTGTGAATGCTCTGTGACCCTGACATCCAACGTTCCCTTTAGTGTGAATGCTCTGTGACCCTCACATCCAACGTTCCCTTTAGTGTGAATGCTCTGTGACCCTCACATCCAACGTTCCCTTTACTGTGAATGCTCTGTGACCCTCACATCCAACGTTCCCTTTAGTGTGAATGCTCTGTGACCCTGACATCCAACGTTCCCTTTAGTGTGAATGCTCTGTGACCCTCACATCCAACGTTCCCTTTAGTGTGAATGCTCTGTGACCCTGACATCCAACGTTCCCTTTAGTGTGAATGCTCTGTGACCCTCACATCCAACGTTCCCTTTAGTGTGAATGCTCTGTGACCCTCACATCCAACGTTTCCTTTAGTGTGAATGCTCTGTGACCCTCACATCCAACGTTCCCTTTACTGTGAATGCTCTGTGACCCTCACATCCAACGTTCCCTTTACTGTGAATGCTCTGCGACCCTCACATCCAACGTTCCCTTTACTGTGAATGCTCTGTGACCCTCACATCCAACGTTCCCTTTAGTGTAAATGCTCTGTGACCCTCACATCCAACGTTTCCTTTAGTGTGAATGCTCTGTGACCCTCACATCCAACGTTCCCTTTACTGTGAATGCTCTGTGACCCTCACATCCAACATTCCCTTTAGTGTGAATGCTCTGTGACCCTCACATCCAACGTTCCCTTTACTGTGAATGCTCTGTGACCCTCACATCCAACGTTCCCTTTACTGTGAATGCTCTGTGACCCTCACATCCAACGTTCCCTTTACTGTGAATGCTCTGTGACCCTCACATCCAACGTTCCCTTTACTGTGAATGCTCTGTGACCCTCACATCCAACGTTCCCTTTACTGTGAATGCTCTGTGACCCTCACATCCAACGTTCCCTTTAGTGTAAATGCTCTGTGACCCTCACATCCAACGTTTCCTTTAGTGTGAATGCTCTGTGACCCTCACATCCAACGTTCCCTTTACTGTGAATGCTCTGTGACCCTCACATCCAACATTCCCTTTAGTGTGAATGCTCTGTGACCCTCACATCCAACGTTCCCTTTAGTGTGAATGCTCTGTGACCCTCACATCCAACGTTCCCTTTAGTGTGAATGCTCTGTGACCGTCACATCCAACGTTCCCTTTAGTGTGAATGCTCTGTGACCGTCACATCCAACGTTCCCTTTAGTGTGAATGCTCTGTGACCCTCACATCCAACGTTCCCTTTAGTGTGAATGCTCTGTGACCGTCATATATATAAAAAAACTTTCCTTTTAGCGGTCTATCCCACAAGTAGTACTTCAATTTGTTGGCATGTCTAAATCTACTAGTACATTAAACACTGACAATGCTACTGTCCAAATGTGCCCCCTGTGCTCCTTTCCAGAGTGAGGGCACTCCAATACCGGAGGTGTTACTGGCCAGATCACCACCAGATGAAAACAGAGGGGGGGATGGGAAAACCTAAAAAAGAAAACTAAAGCAGCTTCCACATCTAAGGATTGGCAAGTGGCAATATAGAACATTGATTGCTTTATTTAACACAACTTTAAGCAACCTACAATCTACCAACAAAGAACAAAGCTAAAGGCTCAGACAACATTTACTATAGAACTTGAGAATTCTTTAACTTCAGAGGTGATCATCATAGGTGTAACATGTTCCTAAAGGTGAACTTCTCCTTTAAAAAATGCAGAGGGGTTAATACTATACATAGGGGAATGCTAGAACCCCTCCCAGCTCTTTATTTCTATCCGTTTCCCTTTTACAGATCTCCCCTCCCTTTGCTCCCAGAAGAGACACCAGGAAAATAAAATCTCTAACAGACTCCCGAATAGTATGAAAGCCTGACAAGGGTTCTAACTCTTCAAGACCAGCCAAAACGTGGAGAGAGAAAAAAAAAAAGTTCTGGATACAGCTATATTTGATATTTTGCATCTGTACCATAATCAGACGAAACGCGTCCTCACAAACAGCATGCCTTTACATGTAATATACTTTGAATGACGTACAGACAGGCTTCTACTACATAGCTGAATATTCTGACATAACAGACTGCAGGGATGTGCTGGGAGTTGTTGTTCAGCAGTCAGAAGTGCTACTTGCCTCTGCTTTGCTCAGCATAATGTGGCTTGAAGATTCCTAGCTGCACAGAGAAGAGCACATACTGGAAAGGAACAGGGAGGTGTACACACCGCGAAGCATCTTTGTTGGTTTGGAGAATGGAACGCCCTAATTATACGGGGTCTGATCGGCTTCGCTGTGCCCTTTTAAGTGTCTATTCTTGTAATGCAGGGGTAGTTAAAGAGCTCAGCATCGGCACGAACATCTGGGGTGCAGACTTCCTTCCTGTGCTCTCTGGCAACCAGCCTGAAAGAGAAAGATCCAGGATCCTCTTGATTATGAAGCATAAAACCACTCCCAGAAGCCTCAATGCTGAACGCAAGGCCAAGAGGAAGGGAACAAACCAACACAGAACACCCTTTTTTCCTGCTTCTTCCAATTAAGCCACTAGAGTGAAGAGCAGTTCCATGGTTCTGCTCTTAGCAACGTGAAATCTGAGGCCCACGAAGAGGAGACTGCACAGGATTTTTTCAGACAGTAAAAACACAAATCTGTGCAATCCAGTACTAGAGACTGCCTTATACCTGCGTATGCATGCAAAAAACAAAGAAAGAATGCAATACGATCAGCCTGATTTTTGTGCAGTTGCACACCTGAATCTATTGTACACAACTAGCAGGCTAATGCGATCACAGGGGAAACATTGGAAAGCAGACGTCTAGAATACTACAAGATGTATACATGGAAGGGACATGGGGCATACGAAGGCAGAGATTCTGCATGCTTGCTCCAGGTCAGAGACAACAAGGACTTGTTCACAAGTGAGGTTGGGGAAGGTGGTAAAACCTATCGTGCTTGAGCCATGATTTTCTTGTCGTCGTCCCCCCCCCCCCCCTTTAGTTGCAGAGGCAGCATGCGGTGGTGTACACATGCTGTGGCAGGAATTATACCATGCTGCTGTCGGTGGGCTATGCACCTGCCTATCATGACCCATTCAAGGGCCGTTCTGCAAGCATGCAGTTGTGGTAAGTGCTAGTGCTGCAACTAAGGCGTTAAAACAGGCAGTGAGGAGGTGATGCCACACTGGCCTTACTGCCTGTCAAATGCTCTGAAGAGTGATCTGAGCATAGGTCACTCTTCAGAAGAGGTCAACAATGGCAAAGCTCCACGAGCAGGGCCCTCCTATTCCTTCTGTATTGAAATGTATTGTAATTGTATGGTCTCCCTTATATTGTAAAGTGCTGCGCAAACTGTTGGCGCTATATAAATACTGTATAATAATAATAATAACGGCAAGCCCCAAATATCTATCAATCAGTACAAGTTTCTCCTGAACTGCAGTTCTCATCACTTTGACACCAACCTAGCAATGCTCACACACCTTTTCCAGAGCTCTGCAACCGTTGGACTATGCCCTTCCATTTCACCACAAGTCCGGGAGGGTATCCAACAACTCCTAACCAACAGTGAAGTCCAGCAGACAGAAAGAGCCCCAACGTGGCATAACGTACTAAAGTCTATCCTAGCTCTTGAGGGGTTCTGCAAGATATACAACAGGACACCCTGCTTTCTGTATCTGCAGTTTCAATCATTCGAAAATGACAGCATGCTCAACTTAAAGCCTGACCCTGACAAGTCTCAAACAAATCAAGATGCCAGTTTCCTGCAACAAGGGAAAAAAAAAGGGAGGGGGAGAGGTAGAACTCCCTCTCTCTGGTCGCCCTTGTCTAGAAATGAAAGAACAACAGCAAGAGAGGTTGGAGGAAGGGAGAACAGCACACGACTGGTGGCACCAGCATATGAAGAGAGGAGTACACTAGCTATTACTGCAAAGAAATGTTTTGCTTGGAGACCTGACAAGTTATAGCCACAGACATCAGATGGTCAGACATGGGAGCCCAACTCTGCACCAACTCCCAAATGACAGGAATTGCACCCTTTGCCCACCTTTTATCCATATTTACCCCGGGACACTGTATTCTGAAAGCAGCACCCAAAGCTGATCTAGCACCTACAACGGGGGGGGGGGATAAATAAATAAATGTGTGTGTGTGTGTATACACACACACACACACACACACACACACCTTGGTTTACTAATTTAATTTGTTCCGCGGGACTTTTCGTATTGTGACAAAATTCGTAAACCAAAATGCAGTTTCCCATAGGAATGCACTGAAAACCAATCAATCCATTCCGAAGGTCAGAAAAAAGTGTTTTATCTGTTCAAAACTCTTTATAAAGTGCACTTTAAAGGCATAAATACTGTACAGGGACATGATTAAAAATTATTGCATACATGTTTTGAAAACCAATTAATCCGTTTGTATTGTGAAAAAAAAATCGTAAATGCACTGAAAACCAATTAATCCGTTCCGGAGGTCAGAAAAAAGTCTTATCTGTTCAAAACTCTTTATAAACTGCACTTCAAAAGGCATAGTACTGTACAGGGACATGATAAAAAAATAAATGTATAAATGCATTGAAAACCAAATCCGTTCGTATTGTGAAAAAAAATTCATAAACCGAGCTATTATTTTTAAAATTACGTTAATGGAGATGTTCGTAAACCGAGGTATGCCTGTATATATTCAACTCCAAAGACATGCTGGTTGGTTAACTGGCTCCTGTCTAAATTGGCCCTAGTATGTGTATGTATGAATGTGAGTTAGGGACCTTAGATTGTACACCCCTTGAGGGTTAGGGACTGATGTGAATGTACAATATATATGTAAAGTGCTGTGTAAATTGACGGCGCTATATAAGTTCCTGTAATAAATAAGAAGTCAATCAAGCTTCTGTTGAGCGGGGACAGCCAAACACCAATCAAAATAATTGTCCAATCTCCACTGAACCAGCTGAATTTCCATCAGTGTATGGCCAGCTTTAGTTCTCATTGGTGCACAAATTCTGTGACATCAATGCACTCACTGCCCTTGGTTTTCTCCCTCCAGCCCTATAACAGTAGGTCAGTGCTTCCATACATATCTGGGGCTGGAGGAATAATCTGAAGGAGCCTATATATCACACCCGTCATCCACTACTTGCAGTAGCAATGCTTTGCAGACTCCATTGCAAAAAATAAATGCACATCTTTTTCCCAAAAATGTATTTTTAGTGAAAAAATTTTTAAAATTGCAAAAAGAAAAAAAAAATTCTGAAATAACAAAAAACAAAAATAGATAAATCATATATTGTCCAGTAACAAAAGGAAATTATGTGTATAAATGATTTACAGAATACTCGCTATTCACTGACTATGCCATTTTTCCATTAAATTAAAATGTAAAAAAAGCATTCCTAACGCTTAGCAAGGTAATATACCCATGAATATGATCTCCTATACCAGGGGTCTCCAGACTTTAACAAAGGGCCAGTTTACGATCCTTCAAACTTTACGAAGGCAGAACTGTGGCCAGTGGGAGTAGAAAAGGTTCCAATGTCAGTGGAAAAAAAACAATGCCCCGTTGTTTGGTGTCAGTGGGAGGAATTCTGCCCCATCATTGATGTCATTGGACCCTACCATTTGTGTTACTGGGAGGAATTCTGCCCCATCATTGATGTCATTGGACCCTACTATTTGTGCTACTGGGAGGAATTCTGCCCCATCATTGATGTCATTTGACCCTATCATTTGTTTTACTGTGAGGAATTGTGCCCCATCATTGATGTCATTGGACCCTATCATTTGTGTCACTGCGAGGAATTGTGCCCCATCATTGATGTCATTGGACCCTATCATTTGTGTCACTGGGAGAAATTGTGCCCCATCATTGATTACATTGGACCCTATCATTTGTGTTACTGGGAGGAATTGTGCCCCTTCATTGATGTCATTGGACCCTATCATTTGTGTTACTGGGAGGAATTGTGCCCCATCATTGATTACATTGGACCCTATCATTTGTGTTACTGGGAGGAATTGTGCCCCTTCATTGATGTCATTGGACCCTATCAATTGAGTCACTGGGAGGAATTGTGCCCCATCATTGATGTCATTGGACCCTATCATTTGTGTCACTGGGAGGAATTGTGCCCCATCATTGATGTCATTGGACCCTATCAATTGAGTCACTGGGAGGAATTGTGCCCCTTCATTGGTGTAAGTGGGGGGAATTATACCCAATTGTTGGTATCAGTAGATGAAATGGTGCCCCAAGGGCCAGGTAAAAGCAATGGACCGCTTCTGGCCCCTGGGCTGCAGTTTGGAGACCACTGTCCTATACCCTCAAGATTTTGTGTAGAACCAGGTTTAAGGTTGTTCCAAAAAAAAGCAAAGGATTACCCTAGACAAAATTATATTTATCAAAATAAACTACATAAATAGAAAAGGAACAAGGAAAGAGGAACAAAACACCTATACAAAAAAGGTGAAGAAAGAAAGAAAAAAAGATGGGGGGGGGGGGGCAGATGGATAAAGGTGGATCAGAAATGTCTCTCAACATGGAGACATGTGATTATATATATTATCATTTAGTAACCCAGGTCCTGAAATCTGGAGAGAGGCATGCATTTATTATTTACAAGAGGCAGAATAGATCATCAATTCTCCTAGAAAATAAAAGCACACAACAGCAATGCGGAAATAAAATCCAGAACAGAAAACAACTTAATGGCTAATTGGTAAAAAAAAAAAAAAAAACAAAGCAAAAAAAATTAAATTAGTGGTAGTCAAATTATTAAAGCCAGTGGGTTGTGATAATAGCCAGGCAACTAGCATTTCCAGAATCTGGTAATCTCATGACAACTCTACAAATGACAGGCTATGTCCACCATTCATGCACACGGGATGTTTTGATAACGCTGGTAACGTTAGCTGTGTAAAGTCACAATAAATACGTGAGGTTTTTCAGCTTTTTTTTTACCGTTTTTGCATTAGCGTTTAGCCACGTTTGTGTTTTTTTTTTTTACCAAAAAAAAAATTTCTCTCAGTAAAAAAAAAAAAAAAAAAGTCCAAAAATGCCAGTTTGCAGCATTTTATCACGTTTTGCTGCGTTTTCACAGCTAAAAAAAACTCTGGAAACCCACTAGTTCTGGGGTTTTTTTCCAGCCAAAAAACGTTGATTACAGTCTATGTGTGCATGGACACATAGGATAACATGCTGGGGGGTTTACTGGCTGTAGAAAAAAATGTCGAAAGCCAAAAACAGCCGCTGTAAAAACGTCCCATGTGCATGAGGACTTCGTGTTTTCAAAATGCACAAAAACATTATCTGGGTGAAACAGCCTTTATGCCTCCCAGATCACCATTTCCAGCACTTAGATCAGGGGTGTCAAACTGGCAGCCCGCCAGCTGGTGCCAAACTACAAGTCCCATCATGCCTCTGCCCTCCGGAGTCGTGCTCGTAACTGTCAATCTTGCAATGCCTCATGGGACTTGTAGTTTGGCAATAGCTGGAGGGCCGCCAGTTTGACACCTGTGATTTAGAAGTTCCCGCTTTAAAGTGGGTCTAGCTGCATTTAAAGCTTCTACTCAGATCCTAGTTGCAGACAAACTAAAATGTTTCAAAATGCAGCTAAAACACAGACAAACATTGAGTTTGAAGGACATCCATGAAAAATCATTACATGCGTTTATATGCGTTTAAAAAGGCACTCTAAATAAATCTAGCCGTGAGTGCCAGTGTGAATGAGGCCTTCATTCATCAGGAGCTGGAAGTCCATGGACTGCAGGAGCAGACGGTGGTCGGGACGGCAAGTAACTGTTCATGGATTCTCATGGATGGGAAGAGGTAATGCAAACACCCCACAAAATGGCTGCCTTCAATGTGCACGTCAGCCAGGCCTGTAATGCCTTTTAGAATGACGTAAGCTGCGAGCCTCATAAAAACCATGTGTGTCACGTCATATGCCTGGGTCTACTACACAAAATAAAATCCTACGTAGCAAAGAAAAGTGATCAGTAGAAGGAAGGCTCGCTCCCTTCCCCAGCTCCTCCACACAACACCCCCAGCAGGCCCCTCCCCGCCGTCCTGTCAGCCCGGCCTGGCCCTCAGCTGAACTGCGAGCGCTGACGTCAGCTGGCGACTGAGGCAGCATTCCTAAACAGTTCAGACAAACCCACTTGTGGGAAGCTTAGAAAGCCCTCAGCTGTAGTGAAGAAAGCAAAAGGCTTGGCTGGGAGCCAGACTACTGAGCTCAGCATTTTGTAATGCACTTCCTTTTTACTTAACAGCTTGCATAATGCCTCCGCCAATCCACCTTTAACCCTTTCTCCACACACACTGCTCCCACAGAGGGGGGAAAATAATAAACCGAAAAACCCCAGACCGTCCTACCCAGGGAGAGGACATTTTATAACCAGCAATGGTGAGTGTTCTGTCCGAAACCAACTCGGAATCTATTCCTCGGGAGACAACCATTACACATTTACATTGTTCTACAGAAAACATTCAGAAAAGATTAGCCTGAATTGAGATAGACACGTTCTGGGGTTTAGTCTGCCCAAATGGGATATTTATGAAGGTCTGGGGAAGTCTTCTACTATCTCTCAATGACACCACTGATGATCTTCTCGTCTGCAATCGATGAACCATCTACAACTGGACTGCTAGTTTCAAATCAATCCATGGGGCTGCAACTGTTCACCTTCTAAAAATGACAGTTTCCTGGCTGTTAGGATGACAATTTGGGGGAGATTTAGTAAAAGTAGGATGACATTTTGGGGGAGATTTAGTAAAAACTAGGATGACATTTTGGGGGAGATTTAGTAAAAACTAGGATGACATTTTGGGAGAGATTTAGTAAAAGTAGGATGACATTTTGGGGGAGATTTAGTAAAAGTAGGATGACATTTTGGGGGAGATTTAGTAAAAGTAGGATGACATTTTGGGGGAGATTTAGTAAAAGTAGGATGACATTTTGGGGGAGATTTAGTAAAAGTAGGATGACATTTTGGGGGAGATTTAGTAAAAGTAGGATGACATTTTGGGGGAGATTTAGTAAAACCAGACCACTCAGAATCTGATGCGGCTGTGCATGGTAGCCAATCAGCTTCTAACTTCATTTTATTCAACCAAGCTTAGAAAACCTGGAAGTGGATTGGTTTTGATGCAGAGCTGCACCAGGTTTTGCACTCTCCAGTGAATAATCCCCTTTTTGTACTTACAAATGACCCAGAATAAGCAGATGAAAGTCAGAACTCCTCCGCGGTTAGTTCGCCTTTCTAACAAAGTTTACAGTGCAGTCCAGTAGTTTCCAAACCATTGTGCATTGTAGATACATTGAGCTTCCTAAAGGCTAGGTTCACATATGTAAGGGAGATGCCACTGCGGATCCGCACAAAAACCTGTGCAGCCGCACCACCCACTTAGAAGAATGGCACACCACCTGCACTGGAAAATGCAACCGTACTGGGACGCTACTGTATCTCATTGGCAATAGAAGCAACACCTTGCTGCCTCGGCTACAAAGAAGCAATTCTATAGGAACAAACAGGAAGCCTCTTAGCAATCCTGTCGCTGGAGAGTTCAATAAACTGTCAGCGGCATAATCACCCATCTGACATCAAGAGTAAGGATTCTTCAGCACTTGCAGCAAAAATTCAAATGTTAAATGACAGGTACCCATTGTAAAAAACCCTGGCAGCGTTCGAGTTTGTCACAACAGTATTGAAACAAAGATCGCCAAATGGATCCAGGATTGGGCATCTCAAGCCACAACTGCACCAAAAAACACAAGCACCAGTTACAAGCAGAAAAAGGAAGAGATTTTATATATATATATATATATATATATATATATATATATATATATATATATATATATATATATATATATAGACACAAGACATACAAAACACACACTGCTTGTCTTTCCTTACACATGAAAAATTCCTTCAACCATAGATCAAAGGACAAGATACACTATATGCAAAAAGTAAAAAGATTGCGACATTGTCCCACAAAAAAATATATAAATAAATAAAAAATGCAACCCACCACAGATCTCGAGCCATGCATGAGCATCCTGCATTATCCATCCAGAAGGTGTTTACCTTATTAAACCACAATGGTATAAAACAGGCTTACAACACACAATAACATGGTAACACAAAAGTGCCAAATGCAGATCTAGAATGAATACCATTAACTGCTTGCTGACCGCCATGTACTGTGGACGGGCGGTAGCTGCTGCCAGAGCGACGTACCTGTACGTCGCTTTGCTCTTCCGGGTTTAGAGCATGCATGTGCCCCCCCCGACCCCCACTGTCATTTGCTGTAGGAGGTGTATGTCAGCAGGTCTCAGCCAGTGATTTTGGCCGGGACTCTGCCGATCTCCTACAGCGAATGGAGATGCACAGCTGTGCCTGTATTTGTAAATATAGGCACAGAGTCTAGCTGGTTCTTCTCTCCCTGGAACCATTTTGTTCCAGAGAGAAGAAAGACATCACACGTGAGTAAAAGCAGCACACTGAACCCACACACGTTAGATAAGAGACATTTTAACCCCTCGATTGCCACATTTAACCCTTTGATTGCCCTCTGCCACCCTTCCAGTGCCATTAGTACAGTGTCAGTGTACAGTATTTTTCACTGATCACTGTATTGCTGCCACTAGTGATGTCAGATAGCATCAGGGTTGATTAGCGCCCCTCCCAGCCAGGGTCAGCTAGCATTAGATTGCCCGCACTCTATCACACTCACGCTATAGGTCGCTGATCACTGTCATTACTAATATAGTGTTTGTACGGATCAATATATTGATCATGAACAAAACTATACCAGTGCCCCCTTAGTATTAGTGTCCCCAAAAACACAGTGTTAGCAGGATCAGGCCTGATCTGTTAGCACTTGCCGGTAAATTTTTTTGTAGTGGTTCCAGCACTCCCTGACAGCCAGGTGCTCTTTTCCCCTTGAGTCGCACTAGGTACCTGTAAATTTAGAGTCCAAAATGAAAAGGTACGTTAGTGAAGAGGCCTACAGGATTCTGAGCATGTCAGGTGAGAGCGAAGGGGAAGACTCACTGGCACAATCCGCCTCAGAATACTAACCTGTAGACAGCAGCGGCACCCTGACAGGTAGCTCAGACGATGGAGAAAAGGTCCCTGTTAAGATCAGGCGTACCCAACCCCATGAAGTTGAAGTGCTAGGATCACATGACTTGTCTGATATGCAGCAGAGTGCCAGTTCTAGTGCCGCACTACCTTTTGGTGAACTGGCGAGCACCAGCGGCCTAGTATATCCTGGTCTTTTTTATACCAGCACTGCAGTATGACTTGGTGATGTGGTGAGTCCCATAAGTGCAGTACAAGCCGGTGCGGTGGCGAGCACAAGTAGTGTCCTGCAGCCACCGAGAATTCGCACACAGGCCTCTACAGCCCCTAGTGTCCTTCCGGACATGCCTGCAAATCCTGATTGGCAAACCACAGATTCTGCAGCGCCCGTACTTCCCCCATTCACTGCCCAACCTGGAATTCAGGTGGAAACCGCAAATTTAACTCCCCTTGATTTTATGGAGCTGTTTTTCCCAGAAGATTTGTACAATTTGATTGTGGGCCAAAGCAATTTATATGCTCAACAATATATTGCCACAAACCCAAATTCAAACCTTGCCAGACCATTCGCTTGGAATCCCATTATGGTTTCCGAATTTAAAACTTTTTTGGCCTAACCCTCAACATGGGCATTACAAAATAGAATGAGTTGCGGTCATATTGGTCCACAGATCCGATTCATCATATGCCCGTGTTCTCTGCTGCCAGGCATAGATATGAGACGATAATGCACTTTATGCATTTCAGTGATAACAGACTCAGTGATCCTCGGGGTGACCCTGAACATGACAGGCTCTACAAAATTCGGCCCCGCAAACCACCTCACTGAGAAATTTGCAGATGTGTATATGCCCCAGCAAAACATCTGCGTGGATGAGTCCCTCATTCACTTTACTGGCCGCCTTGCATTCAAACCGTACATCCCCAGCAAGCGTGCCAGATATGGGGTCAAATTGTATAAGCTCTGTGAGAGGGCCACAGGTTATACGTACAAATTTAGGGTTTATGAGGGAAGAGACAGCGAAGTAGAAGCCCTGACTGCCCAGACTACATAGGGAGCAGTGGCAAGATAGTTTGGGACTTGGTGTTGTGTTTGTTCTGTAAGGGGTACCACTTATTCGTGGACAATTTGTATACAGGTGTGCCACTATTTAGATGTTTGTACAATCTTGGAATTAGCTCATGTGGCAGCGTGCGACCTAATCGACGGGGCTTCCCTCAACGCCTTATAAATACCCCACTTAGAAAGGGGGAGAAAGCTTGCTTGAGGAATGATGAATTGCTTGCAGTGAAGTGGAAGGACAAACAGGATGTTTTCGTCCTGTCTTCCATTAACGCGGACGTGACAGTCCAAATTAACACGGTATCTGGCGTTGCTGAGAAACCCCTCTGTGTCCACGACTATAACCTTAACATGGGAGGGGTGGACTTCAATGACCAAATGACAAATCCGTACCTAGTTTCCCAGAAAGCTCAACACTGGTACAAAAAGGTGTTTATTTCAATTGGCTATATAGAACGCTTTTGTAATTTACAAAGCAACTGGATGAAGTGGATCCTTCCTAAAATTCCAGGAAGAGGCCATTACAGCCCTTTTGTATCCAGAAGGCGCTGTGGCCCAATCATCAAATCCAAACACTTTTTCTGGCAGAGATTTCTTCTGCTCTTGTTTTCATTCAGCTCACAGGCTGCATGAAGAAAAAAAAAAAAAAAAAAAAAAAACCATAGCATATACACCCAACAAGGACCAGCGATGTACTGGTATAATCAGTACACTTCGGATATAACCCTCGCACGTCAGCCTTGCTGTTAGTATGAGGTTTTGCAATAGGTAAAAATAAGTAGCTAGCTAATAGATTGTGTTAAAGTGACGTTAACCTCATTTGAAAAATAATCCATACACATCCACTACTTAATGGCCCTATAATGTTTTTTTCAAAAAATTGCTTCTTACTGTGTTTTTATGCCTCTTTGTAACATCCTCCATGAGCTCCCAAACCTTTCCTTTATCACCCCCTCAACTTCATTTTTTGAAATGAGCAGTGCATGTCATAATAGGCACTATCCACATCTCCCAATCCATGTCAAAAGTGAGAAAAAGGTGTCTATGTTCCTACGTAGAGGGACCATGGAGAGCAAATGTGCCCAACTCCAGAAAGTTGGATCATAGCAGCGGAAAAAAAAACAAAAAAAAAACAATTAAATGAATTTGGAGGAGGCCAAGAACAACAAAAAGGGACTTTGTAGGTGTTAAGAATACGTTAATAGAATTTTTGAGTTTAGGGTCACTTTAAATCAGAAAAGTATTATTATCTACAGGTACATCTATACTGCCGTCAATTTATGCAGTGCTTTACATACACTACAGTGGGGAAAATTATTATTTGATCCCCTGCAGATTTTGTAAGCTTGTCTACTAACAAAAAAATGAAGGGTCTATAATAATTTTTATCATAGGTGTATTTTAAATGATAGAGACAGAATATCAACCAAAAATCCAGAACAAACACATGATACAAATGTTATTAAGTTGCAGTTCAGTGAGTAAAAGAAGTATTTGATCCCCAAGCAAAACATGACTTAGTGCTTGCCAAAAAGGGTTTCTCCACCAAGTACTGAGGCAAGATGTTTCTTGTAGTTGGTTACAGGTTTGGACACATCTTATTTCTATAGGATTAAGGTCTGGAGACTGGCAAGGCCACTCCATGACCTTAATGTGCTTCTTCTTGAACCACTCTGCCTTGGCAGTATTTTTTGGGTCACTGTCATGCTGCAAGACCCATCTTCAGTGTTCTGGCTGAGGGAAGAAGGTTCTCATCCAAGATACATGGCCCCGTCCATTGGCCCCTCAATGTTGCAAAGTCAGCCTGTACCTTCAGCAGAGAAACAGCCCCAAAGCATAATGTTTCCTGTTTCCACCTCCGTGCTTGACTGTAGGGATGGGGTTCTTTGGGTCGTAGTCAGCATTTTTTTCTTTCTCCAAACATGGGGAGTCGAGTTAAATGCCAAAGAGCTCAATTTTGGTCTCATCTAGCCACAGTACTTTCTCCCAATCCTTCTCTGAATCATTTAGGTGTTCATTGGCAAACTTCAGATGGCCCTGTACATGTGCCTTCTTAAGGAGGGGGATCTTGCGGGCGCTGCATTCTGTCTCTATTATTTAAAATACACCTATAATAAAAATTATAGACCCTTCATTTCTTTGCCAGAGGGCAAACTTACAAAATCTGCAGGAGAACAAATAATCATTTTCCCCCACTGTATATATTGTACATTCACATCAGTCCCTGCCATTAAGGAGCGTACAATATAAAAAGGTCCCCAACTCACATTTATACATATTTAGTAAGTAGGCAAGTTAGACAGGAACCATTAATCTACCAGCAAGCCTTTGGAGTGTTGGAGGAAACCAAAAGTACCCCGGAGGAAACTTACGCAAGAACAAGGAGAACAAGTAAACTCCAGGCAGCTAGTGTCATGGCTGCGATTCAAACAGATGACCTAATTTTCCCTTCCCTGACTCCTTCTCCCCAACCATTATGATAACAAGTATTAAGCACAAACTTATGTGAATACAATATTTTCTACAGCAACCATCATCCCTTACCAACTGATGTTGGGTTCAATTTAGTTGAAAACACAGTATAAAGACTGTAGGAAGACAAGTGGAGAGATTCAAGCGGGTCAAATATATCAAGGAACGTGATATAAACATGTAATCACAGATGGGCTTCTGACGCTAGGAGTGGAAATGCTAGCTGGAGGATTAGCAGAACTTGGGCAAGCTGCAGGAGACCCGCTTCCAGCACAACTTCAATGTCCTGACTCAGTAAAAGACAATCACTGCGGACATACGGCTAAAGATAGCAAGGGTGTGAGCTACGCATCTTTTATAGTTCCACTACTGGGCAGGCTGCCAGACAATCAGCACACAATTATACTTAGACAAAGTGAAAGGTGGCCTGGAAAAAACGACTCACTTCTTCCTGTAGAACAAAACCATGCCAATTGTACTAAATATACAAGACGACTCTAAATATTAGAGTCTAGTGGAAAGTAACCTCCGAGTCCTAAAAATGGACCAGGATTAATGTGCATCTAAACACAAGAACAAAGACTGATGGTATTACAGCTTACTGGGCCGTAGATGTAGTGACTTTTTTTTTTAATTTCAACCTGCCGATTCTACCATTAACACACTTCCTTTCCTAGAGTGACAATCATGCTAAAACAGCGTTGTCACTCTAGGATAAGAAGGGTGTAAGGACTACACTATTAGGACTACATAACCCCTCCCTTGTCTCCATAACAGGTTGGGTGTTCTGTAGTCCACAAAGATAGCAGGGAACAATGATAACCAATAGCAGTCCAGAGGCAGAGAGCAGTGGAAGTAGTTAGCTCACAAGATTTCCAGCTGGATGGACAGCTGTTTTAGTACTTGTCTAACAGATATAAAAACACACTTTCAATGGTGTATGGCAACAGACCAAACAGGAGCAAATGAGAAACCTATAGTAAAGAGCTTACATACACTAATAAAAGTTGTGTGCACATGTACCTGGGCACAAGACTGAACTACAGTAAAATCTTAGTGAAAATCTACATTATAGCACCAGCTTAAACGGATTTACACCCACCTACCTCTAGAGCCAATCAGGTCCACTAAATAAATAAAAAATAATTGAGGGATGCATAATATTCTGATATAATAAGGTGCAGCGCTAGAATAACCTGATAAATGCCATGCAATCAATAATGCAATTATTCAGAATAAATCTTGATAATGTCTAAAGTGCAAGTGGTGCTAATATAGAGGATAAATCAATCAACACTAGTAAAGTGACACCAGCATAAATAGGCATATATCAGCATAGGTAAAAGGATAAAGTGACAATGGTGCAAATTTACATCTAATAAAGGGACAATGGTGCTTATAGGTGATAAAGTCTGTATATCAATAAACGTGAGGCTTTCAAAGGTGATCCTCTGTATCTTCTGGTGAAAAAATTGCAGAATTACGCACTCACCAGATGCATAATTCCATCATGCATTTTAGAATAATTATATCTCAGTAAGCCAGCTGGATCCTCTTATGGACACCTCCACTCTGGTATGGACTCCCATCTCGGTCATCACTGGAATGTAGCACCTCTCGCTTCCTTCCACTGTGGGCTCTGTGGGTGGTAAGGCTCAACAAGAGCCCCAAGAAAGGATGCCAGAATAGTGTGATACTGCTTCAAAAGGGCTTTACTGATCCATACACAGGTAAGTAACAAGAGTAAAAGTAAACATAAACTGACCAAAAGCTGAAGGTAAAGATGGCTGCCGGACCAGCATGGGCCTCGGCGGAGTGACGTCAGGACGCTGCAGCTCCTCCCTTACAAGTTTCGTGCTCTAGCACATAGTCATAGGGGGTATGCCTGCACCCCGCCGAGGTGCTACATTCCAGTGATGACCCAGAGGGGAGTCCATACAAGAGTAGAGGTGTCCATAAGAGGATCCAGCTGGCTTACTGAGATATATTTATTCTGAAATGCATGACGGATTGTATTCTATGAATAAAATGTAAGCCATTCCGTGAATTGGCAAGGGCACAGTAGGGGTGGATAAACAACACCGACTCTTCCTCTGACAGCAGCAGCGGATGACATGACAGTATAACACTGGCTGTTGTATATGGCATGTACCAATGAATAGTACACTAAACAACCTGCACATTTACCACCTGACCAACGTCTCCTTTTCCCATTAAGGAAATATAACCATGTCTGTGCCTGGAGTTTTTTCATTTAAAATGACCTGGGCGTATTTGACAGTGT